>NC_011913.2:2130811-2255811 GCF_000006355.2 Plasmodium knowlesi strain H | reverse complement strand
GTTCCCATTATTCTCCACGAGCACCTTCAGCCACTCCCCAAGCATGGAAGTGCTGCCTGAACTCTGTTGTACTGTCATCTTTGTTGTTCTGTTCTGTTGTTGCGTTGTGTTGTGCTTTTCTTATTACAAATTTAAAATGGCAGCCTAAAAAAGAATTATCAAAATAAGGCAACATCCTTTTAAACGTTTCCGTTTTTTTCCTCAAAAAAAGGAAAACATTTTTCCTCCCCCTAAGGTGGCTAAACACCACCAGGTCATATTATTGTTGTTCTAAAAAACCGAAGAAAGAACCTTCTTAGAGGAAGGAGAAAGAAGTAATCTCTTCTTTTTTTCTCTCTTATGGGAAGGGAAGGAAGGAAGATTTCTTAAGGACGAAAAGAAAAGAAGGTTTTAAAGAGGGAAAAGTAAAGGAAGATTTCTTAAGGGAATAGAAAGAAAAGTAAGGTTCTTTCCTCGGTTATTAGAACAATAATATGCCCTGGTGTTTAGTCACCTTAGGGGGAGGAAAAATGTTTTCCTTTTTAAAGGTTTAAAGGGTTGGAAAAGAAAAGAAGGTTTTCAAAGGGAGAAAAGAAGAATGAAGGTTTAAAGGAGGAAAAGAAAGAACGTTTAAAGAGTGGAAAAAGAAAAGAAGGTTTTGAAAGGAAGAAAAGAAGGAAGGTTTATAAGGGAGGAAGGAAGCTTTAAAGGGAAGGAAAGAAAGTTTAAAGGGAAGGAAAAGAAGGTTTTAAGGAGGGGAAAGAAGAAAGTTTAAAGGAAAGAAAGGATGGTTTAAAGGGGGAAGAAAAAGAAGTTTTTAAAGAGGGAAAAGAAGAAAGTTTAAAGGGAACAGAAAGAAGGTTTCAAGCGAAGGAAGGTTTTTTTTAAGGAAGGGATGAAAAAGAAGGTTTCTTAAGAGAAGGAAATGAAGGAAGGTTTAAGAAGGAGGGAAAAAAAGAAAGGGAGATTTTTTAATGGAGAAAGGGAAAAGAGGTTTTCTTAAGGAGAAAAGGAGAAGTAAGTTTTTAAAGGGAAGAAAAAGAATAAAGAAGTTTTTAAAGGGGAAAAAGAAGAAGGTTTCTTAAAGGGAAGAAAAATAATAAAGAAGTTTTTAAAGGGGAAAAGAAGAAAGAAGGTTTCTTAGAGGGGGAAGAAAAAGAATAAAGAAGTTTTTAAAATGGAAAAAGAAGAAGTTTTCTTAAAGGAGGAAAAAGAAAGAAGGTTTAAAGGAGGAAAAAAGAAAGAAGGTTTTCAAAGGGAGAAAAGAAGAATGAAGGTTTAAAGGATGAAAAGAAAGAACGTTTAAAGAGTGGAAAAAGAAAAGAAGGTTTTAAGGTAAGGAAGATAAAAGGAGAAAGTTTAAAGGAGAAAAAACGAAAACAGTTTTAAAGAGAATGCAGAGAAAGATAACTTAAAGGAAAAAAAAAAAAACCTTTGTTTGAACAGCAAAGAGGAATGAAAAATAAAGGATAACATAAACATATTACTTTTCCTTCTATGGAAGGAAGAGAAGAAAAAGAAGGGAAGAAAGGGAAGAGAAGAAAAAGAAGAGAGGAAAAAGAAGAAAAGAAAAGGAAGAGAGGAAAAAGAAGAGAGGAAAAAGAAGAGAAGAAAAGGATAATTTAAAGGGAAAAAAAAAAAAAAAAAGAAAAGGTCCAAGCAAAGGAAAGAAGAAGAAAGAAGAAAATTAAAAAAAAAAAAAAAAAAGCAATAAAAAAGCATAAAGGCTTATTACTCTTCTTTCTAAGAAAGGAAGAGAAGAATTAAAAGAAGACCAAGGAAAAGGAAGGAAAGGGAAAATAGGAAGAAGGTGAAAGGTAGTGTATGAGGAATGGAAGGAAAAAAGGGGGTGGGAAAAAAACATCCGGGTATATATGTCCGGTTCCGGATGTAGGGTTCAGTGTTCCAGGATATACATGTCCAGTCTAGTGCTTTGGTTTTAGGGTTCAGGGTTTAGGGTTTAGGATTTAGGGTTTAGGGTTTAGGCTTTAGGATTTAGGGTTTAGGGTTTAGGGTTTAGGGTTTAGGGTTTAGGGTTTAGGGTTTAGGGTTCAGGGTTCAGGGTTCAGGGTTCAGGGTTCAGGGTTTAGGATTTAGGGTTCAGGGTTTTAGGGTTTAGGGTTCAGGGTTCAGGGTTCAGGGTTTAGGATTTAGGGTTCAGGGTTTTAGGGTTTTAGGGTTCAGGGTTTAGGGTTCAGGGTTTAGGGTTTAGGGTTCAGGGTTCAGGGTTCAGGGTTCAGGGTTTAGGGTTCAGGGTTTAGAGTTTAGGGGTTTAGTGGGTGTGTGTATAATTTCGAACGTGGGATTATTTTTTTACGTTTTAAGAACAATAATTGTGTCTTAGTATTTAGATGTTTTAGCGAAGGGTTTGTACTACAAGGGTTCATCTACTCTACAGGGAAAGAATTGGGGGAAAGGAAAAAAAATAATAATTAAGAAAGAGGAAAGCAGAAAGGAAGGGGAAAAAATATTAGGAAAAAAGAGAATAAGAAGAAAAAAAAAAAGAATTAAAACAGATTTTGCCCATCTCTGACATACCCCAAAAGAAAAAGTAGAAAAAAAAAATTACCCTATGCAAAAACAATTAATTTGAAGAGAATCTCATGTTATGCCGTCAATAAGAAATTTCCACGACAGTCCGAATCCCAATCCAGCATGTTAACGTGATTTACTCCTCCTGCCCCCTCTTCCCCTTCGGGTGGGGGACGCACATTTTTTGGAAAATAAAGGAAGGGGAGTGTGTACCCCGAGAGAGCCTATGCCCCAGACTTATGACACTTGCCAAAGGGGGGGGGGAGATCTAAACGATTAATAGGCTATCGTAAAAGAAGCGAAGTTCTCTACAAGAGAGCAGTTGCTTCGTACGAAAAGAAAAACCATCACCTGATAAGTTTACGGGGTGCATTTCCCTGAGACGCAACACGAGTTTTATTCTTTTCCGTTATGAAAGATGCAACATTATGTACGTGCATCAGGAGGAGCATTTTTCTTTTTTCCAAAAAACACTCGCGGGAGGCGCACCACCAGGAATGTAAATATTACAGGAGAAAAATAGTTCCAATAAAGTATTGCACAGGAAGGAACACTTCATAATCTTATTTTATTTGGTACCCCGTTTTGCAATTTTTCCGAGGGGAAAGAACATGCTCTCAGTACGTTCAAAAAAAAAAAAAAAAAAAAAATCCTCCAATAGGGACTTTCGGATATAGTGCTGTATTGTATGTTAGCGCATGAATATATAATTATTATTTGCATTCCCGTTGCTAATTTGTCCGGAGGGAAAAAACTGAGAGAGTGGGATAAAAATAAAATGCATGTGTCCGCGCGTGAATACAAATCTGTATATACACTAATAGAACTGTATGTACAGGAAAATGAAAAAGGAAAAACAAAACGGTACGCTTCAAGAGAAACATTTCTTTAAATATTTTTTTTCCCGTTAAATGGAGTTACATACCAATTGCTCCTACGTTTATAGGTATCTGCCCACGCCCCAGTTTCACAGTTCTGCTTCGTCACGTACTTAGAACATTACGGAGTAGAACAAGTCGAGAATATGATTACCCCCGTATTATACATGAGGTTTCTGAAAATTGTTACCTGCGCGATAAATATATAAGGCACTCCTCAGGAAGGGATTTACTTTTTCCATAGATAATGAGGAGAGAGTTTGAAAAACCGAAACATGCGTGTAACATATATTTGTTGAAAAGGAAGCAAGAAAGACGAATAAGACAGTTGACCTTCCTTCCCAGTAGATTGTACTCATGCGCGAAAAGTGCAGAGGAATGGGAGGATCGATTTTATTCATAACTTATGGTTGCATAATGACACTATAATACTTTGTTCTACTGTGCCATTGTGCAATTTCTTTGCTTCGTCGCGTTGTTACGAAAATTTCCCCCCTCCCGAATGAACTAAAAAATGAGGAATTCGGAATGAGACAGAAAATTAAGATATGCTCACGTAAATTTTTTGGACACTCGCAAATCGGCATAATATTAAAAAACTTGACATTTCTCTGTAGGGCAACAAAGTTTGGTCTTTTTTTTTTTTTTTTTTTTTTTTTTTTTAAGAAGCGGTCGCTAGGAACATACATGCGTACATACAAAAAGGAAAAAAGAAAAATTTATTTGTACCTCCTACTAGGGAAGCCCTATAAATCGCGCAAGGAGGAAATGCTTATAATACGCACAAGTATTTAAATTGTGGTTCGTAAGAATAATGCCAACGTGCGCATGAGCCCTTTTATTTTGTATGCACAAGGCACATGGGTGATTTCTCTATACTTGGAATGGAAGCGAAAAAGTAAACTCCCGCAGTCTTCTCTATCAGCCTATGCAGGAGATCCGATGCGAGGAGGCCCCCATGATGCACTCCCGCGGTCTGCATTTCATATGTACATCCTCATTATCTCCCCCCCGCTTCGGCACTTTAATTTGTAAAGGGAGGGAAAAAGGAAGCAAAAATAAAATAAATAAATAAATAAAATAATATAAAATAAATAAATAATTTAAAATAAATTAATAAATTAAAATAAAGCAAAAATTAATAAATAAAATGATGAACATATAATACATAATATATATTGCGGCGAAAACTGATTGGGTCAAGTCCGCGAATCGAAAATCACATGCAATGCAATCGTAGCAAATTTTATCTACCAAGGCTGCGGATATTATTTCGTAAGCTTCATAAGAACGAGAAAAAAAAAAAAAATTAAATAAATAAAAATAGTCCAAAAAAATAGTGCGCAATACAAATATAATTATGGGGATTGCAATAAACGCGTTTACGAAATTCTAACTGCAGTTATGATCATAAATTAATCCATACGGAAGCGCAGATAGATATAGCGCGAAATTCCGATAAAAACAATATACAATATGAGATAAAAAAAAAAAAAAAAAAAAAAAAAAAAAAGAAAAAGAAAAAGAAAAATACTAGTATATTAACAAGGATAAAAAGTCGAATGAGATTGATTAGAACAATCCAGATGGATGGAAAAATAAAATTCTTCCTCAATTGGGATTGACCGATCGATCGGTCAATCGCCTCATTTTTGTTACGTAAAAAGAGGATATAAAAAAAAGTTACTATATATAATTGGCATCATTCTGAACAAGGCAAAATTCCCGAAGGTACAGATTTACTCGATTCCGAATAATTCGTCCATCATTTTATTCTGTCATAGAGACATAGATTTTTGCCCCATGACAACAAGCACAATACCACAGGGACTAAAATAAATAACGCCAAGTGATAAATCGTTTCGTATTTTTTCATAACCAAGTAGAAGAACACCCACAAAGTACAATTTCTCCGGTCCCCCATGCGTTTACGTGCGTTGCTAATTATATAGATAATAGAGCTTCACGCGTGCAAGCCTCAGTTGGACAAGCGCCATTCGCCCGGGACGGAAAGGACTTGGTTACCTTTGGATGAACGAACCCGAACCTGTTCCTAGTGCAGTAGTGGTCCATTGTAGAGGTTCGAAGACAGAGTCAGTGAGCCCACCCATATATGTACGCAGATATATTTATTCCTCGTATATATTCCAATCTTCGCCAGTGCCCAAGGTGAGCGCGAAAAGAAAAAAAAATAATAATAAAATAATAAAATAATAAGGAAAGAAACAAAAGAATCAAAGTCCCCAATTCCGAGCTCCAAGATGAAGCTAATCGAGTTCAGACTGGCCATGCCTCTGTCCATGGAGGAGTACAATATCTGCCATCGGCACCTACTAGCAAAAGTGACAGAGGAGGATACAACAAATACGATCAATGGAGTGGGAAAAAATAACAGAATGGATGTAAGAAAAGTAGTATTATTTAAAAAGGGTACGGTGCATGATGAAAATGGGAAGCCAGTAGATTACACATTCAAAAGATTGAACCTTGTGAACAAAATCCCAAAATGGATACAAAATTTTGTAGACCCCAAATATTGTCTTGTAGATGAGAAATCTTGGAGCGTTGATCTCAATTCAAAGGTTCTGTATGAAGCGAAGGGATTCCCTAAGGCATGTGTGAAGATAGAATCAACGTGTCACATAGGGCACAACACAGAGGATAATGTGTTTAACCTTTCCGATGAGTTACTGGCACAGAGGAAAGTTGTGCTGATCGATATAGTGAACGATAAGATACCCCCTGGAGAATACAGGACTGAGGAAGATCCAACAATTTTCTATAGTGAAAAAGCCCAAAGAGGAAGGCTAGAAGAAAATTGGATTGAAAATAGCAAAGTGATTATAACATGCTATAAGCTCTTCAGTATAGATATACCGTACTTTGGAGTTCTGTGCTCGAGATTCGAAAACTGGATCGTGAATATTATTAAGAACAGCCTCCTGAAATATCATCGTAGGGCATTATGTCAGATTGATGAATGGTATAACTTAACCGAAAAAGGGATCCATATGTTCGAAGCAGACTTACAGGAGCAGTTGGAGAATTTCTGGAAAGAAGTTGGACTTGATGTAGAAAATGATTCGACGCTAGCTGTGCAGTATATGGCCAAACAACAACCTCGTGTTGCTTCTGATCAATATGTTAATAATTGTGGCAATGGGGATGACAAACTAATGGATGACGGGTCTCGCGATTCTATAAAGAACGGTTCTTCTGATGGAGACTCTACCTATGCTTCTTCTTCTCAAATAAGTAAGGATAATATGAATTTTCCTAGCATCGAAACTGGAAGCCTTTCCGGTTTAAACATGAGCTCACCTGATTTAACGGAAAATTTGGACGAGAAATCAGCGACGAAAGGCAAAGGCATGAAGAAGAAGAAAAAAAAAAAAAAAAAAAAAAATGGATGCGAAGAGGAGGAAGGAGAAAACGATAATAGTACAGGTAAGAAGAACGCAAAGTCGGGAGAAAAAAAAAAAAAAAAAAAAAAAAAAGAGGGACAAGTGGAAGAAAAAGTAAAGGAAGATTTTGATCCATTTGGAAGCGAAGGTAACCATGTAGCAGGAGGAGAACATAATACTAAAGTCGCAGGTGTTGATATATCAACCGAAGCTGGAGAAGGATCGGAGACAAGCGATTCGAGTAGGTTGAATGTGAACGAGGAACCATACGAACACGAAGAAGAACCCACTGGAGACTTCAAATTAGGAGAAGACGACGGCAGCGAAGAAGTGGTAGAGGAAGGACATGAGAAAATGGAAAAGACAAAGAGTAGCAAATCATCAAATGGAAAATGGTTAAAGGATGATATCATGCAGGAGGAATCTGTTAAGTTGTTAACCTCAACTACAGAAGTAGGCTTGACGGAGGCAGGAGAAGAAGCAGAGAAAAATAGAATGCCCGCTACACCTGGTGTTACCAAAATGAGGGGGCGAATGTTAAGAGAAGTCAATAAAATAGACGAGGATATGCTCATAACGGAGAATGAGGAGGAAGCAGGAGAAGCAGACGACAGTGATACCATGGCGGAGAAAAACTTAAGCAAGGATGTGCTCGAAATGGGAGCAGAAACCAAAGCTAATCTGACATCTGCATATAAGAGTGGTGACCAGGCGGATGATGAGTATACAACGTATGAACACACAGTAAACGAAGGAGAGGAGAACCCGTGGAAGTTACACTACATCTTCGTAACGAAGAATAAAATGAGCTCTACCGAGGGTGGAATCATGAATCCTTTCTCAACAGAAAAGGGCTTGAAAAATATGAATGTGCAGAGGATCGAAAAATTTAAAGGAGGGGATGACCTACTTATGCTTAACCCCATCACCAAAAGAATGAAAATGATAAATTATGAAAATGAAATATGGATGAGGGAGGCCATGATTGATACTTCGAATAATGGGGAAGGAGTGAATGACATGTTTTTCTCACGCAGGGACAAATACCTTTGGGAGGAAAGAGGAACTGGTCATCTGTTCACCCCAACGGATATGAAAAATTTCTACGCAGACCAAGGGGGCGGAAGACTAGAGTGGGTATTTTCGAGCAGACAATCAGTTTCATATAAGGGTGGAGATGGCATTTTGAACTCCTATAACGCGGTTAACAGTGTGACGGAAGACAGCCAAATGATAAACAATTTCGCACAACACATGGAGAGTATACATAACTACAATACAGATGACATGTCACGCAAAGATAGCAACACATCCCTTGCCCTTTTTTATGTTATGGCGTTGGTGTTTTTTGTGTATTCCTCCATGTCAATTCATAAACGTTTTAAATCCCTTTTTTACTTCCTCTTGTCTGCTCTCATGTGCGTATGTGCATTCTTGTATTATGAGTACTGGAACCACTCTTGGTTCTACCAAGGCAATGTTTACAAGTTCTCCATGAGCAGCCCCCCTGGGAGCATCAACTCAGTCACATCATTCCTAGATGTTCAGAAGAAGCAAAATTCCCAAGAGGAGTTTTACAAGAATTTTTACAATACCCTTAGCGAGCTGAACAAGTCGACAGTGAACGTGAACTTTGCATCGAAATCCCTCAATGGACAGTTTCAAAGCACAATTTTGAACAACATCCATGATATTTTTCTTCGTGAAAATGTGAAGTATTCTCACTGTGCGGACAACTTATAGGAGAAAGAAATAAGAACAACTGAATGGACGTGTTACGATGAATGAAGATCTTCTATTTTGATGGAATTAACTTACAATGATGTGAAGCGTTTTTTTTTTTTTTTTTTTTTTTTTTAAAATAAAAAATAAAGCGGAAGAAAGAAGGTATATAAAATTGCACAGTTATGCACTGTTCGCATAACTCTACATACATTTGCTTCAGCCTCTGGGAGGGCGCAGTTTCGCAGGCAAATCAGCCACCCTCTTTTATCTTCTTCATAGGAATTATCCATTCGTATATGCTCACATTTTATTCTACAATTCTATAACCACATTTTTTTATTATACCTTATCCGTTCTCATTGAACTACTCTCATGTGTTGCATCCTTTCATTCCGTTTTTTTTTTTCTTTTTTTTTACTGTATGATCCCCTCTGTCCTTTCATGGCATATACATATATGCCTCTTTGTTTTATGTTTTTATTATTTTTTTATTATTTATTATTTTATTTTTTTGTGCGTAAAACGATGTATTCGTCCTAATTGTGTGTTACGTCGTCATTCATCTCGTCTTTCTATTCCTTCCATTACGTGTTGTGGCTGTTTAGCTCATCACCACGTTTGCGTTTGCTTCTATTTCTGTTTTCACCACATGACCTGATTAACCTGATTAGCCTGATTAGCTTGATTAATCACATTAACAATTTTTATTTATTATTTTTTTTTAAATTTTGAGAGCTCCCCCCGTAAGGCATATATTACCAGGCGTCGTAGCTATCCTTTGATGATAAGCAATGATTTTAAACCATAATTTTATTTCAGTACAACTGGAATCGTAGCATTCATCATCTTGCACTTTTTTTTAATTTTATTTTTTTTTTTTTATCTTTTAATATATCTCATACTCCACGTTGTAAATTCCCACGCACATTTCGTGATCCTGCATGGGGGGGAAAAAAGAAAAAATAAGAATGGTGAAAAAAAAAAAAAAAACAGCTATACAAGAAGCACCGACCACAGGCAGGCGCTCACCTGGTTGTAGTCACACCAATTTCCATCAGACAAATTCACATCGTAGTAAATTTTTCCTTTGATGTCTTCCACGATAAAGTTTCCATGTGGTAGAAATTCCATCAGTTCGATCCTGAAGGTGGGTGGTGTGTAGAGCAGAGCAATGGGACAGAAAGGTATACAGGAAATGGGGAAAACGATAATTCGGCATGCTTCCTTTCCGGAATAAATCTCTGCTCATTTAAAGCGTTTTGTCTGTTCGTCTAAATTTTTTGAATGGATCTCCCATGGCATACCCTCGGCACTCGAAGGTGGCAAAGTCTCTCCAGTCGTTGTCCGCTCCGCTGTCGTAGGAGCAATCGTTCTTTGTCTACGGGGAAAAAGGGGGGCCAGAAATAAGAGAAAATAAAATAGCCCGGCAGAAAATATGTGCGTAACATTGGTATTGATAACCAGAAAGAATGCATGTCGATGTGAAGATGGAAAAATATGTACATCTCTTCAACGCCGCCTTGTTCATACCTTCACGAAGTTTATGGTGGAGTATTTCGGGTACTCAGTCCATTTGACTAGGAAATTGGCTGTTCTGCAGGGGCCAATATGGGGAGAAAAGAAGGGGGTGGGGTGGGTGGGGATGAGGTGACTCCGCACAATGCAAAAAAAATAAATTGTCCATACAAAGATGAGTAGTAGTTTCCTTTTTATGAGTCTTTAAAATATGGAGGCTCTCATGAGTATCTGCATGTGGTTCTGTACACACAGCGGAAAACTACTCCCCATTTGATGGTACCTACCCCCTGCTGTTAGGAATTTCGAGAATGTCTGTATTTTTAAATTGGATGTTTTCCCTGGTGATGGAAGAAGTACTGTCTCTAACTGCAGATTGAGGAAGGAAAAATTCGTGGGTAAAGACGAGGAGCATAAGATGATGGGAATTGTTGAGCACGCATATAAATTATCATCGCATTTCAATCGTGTGTGTGTGGGGGGGTGGAATGTCTTTCCCTTCCAATTCGTACTGTTAAAGACCCAGAGGAAATCATCGTCACAGTATAGCCTTTTAACGTTTTCCAGCTCTGCTTTTATTCGAAGCACGGTATTCTTCATTTTTAATGTGGCTTCTGCGTTTAAGGAATTTTTTTTTTTTTTATGAAGTCTGTTGGGAGAAGACAGTTGGGGTGTATTCGTTGTGTGGATTCGATGAAGAGATATCTGAGGGAGGAAAAGTAAGCACCTTCGTTCAGTCGTGTGAGGTGACCGTATTGATCACAAATAGGAAGTGCAAGGGTGGAGGTACTTCTGCTAGGTGCACTCCTTCACCTTGCCTTTTAACAAAAGCGGCGTTTCGCAACCGGACCACACCAAATGTAGAAAATACATATTAAAATGCGGACATGCGCTGAAGCACCTGGATAAGTTGTAAAATCGCATGTACACATATGAAGGGGGAGAATTATCACACTCGCGTAAAAATTATCCCATGCAGTCATACATGCATCAAGAAGTGTGAGGATCCCCGTTGTTGGTGAGACTTACCTGAATGATTTTCTTCGTATTTTCTGCACGCAAGTACGCCGTTAAAATGTTTTATTCGTTTAGCTAAAATGTTAGTGGGGAAGGTCCCTTCGGGTTAGTATGCATATTGTACTCTGTAAAGGTTCTTTTTTTTTTTTTTTTTTTTTTTTTTTTTTGGCAACCTTTACGATAGTTGGTAAAAGAACGAATCAGAGGCATGACCTAATCGTTTGATTCTCATACCCTACACGTTGAGATGCTGATGAAGGTTGAGAAAAAAAAAAAAAAATTCTCTCGATACCGTTACAGTGTAGTATATTCTGTGCGTGCAATTTGTTCAGGTGATTTTCTTTTTCCTTTTTTTTTCTTTTTTTTTTTTTTTTTTTTTTTTTGCAATTTTCTTGTTCGAGAGGAAAAGGGAACTATTTTAAGAGCCCCAAGGATGTGCAGAATGAATCTTTACAAAATGGCTTAATCAAGCTTTTTATTTTTTTTTTATTTTTATTATTATTTTTTTTTTTTTTTACGTTTTCCAATTTGTAATAATTTTAATTATACCATGTACGAGATTACCACTTGATAACCTCTCATCGTGAAGTGATAAAAAAAAAGGAAAGGGAGAAGAGAAGAATCCTGCTTGCGCCTTTGCAGGGTTACCCATATAGATAGGTATGCAAATGGGTTGGTATATGTTTGTTTCGGCATGAAAATAGGGAGCGCATGCATGCGCTTTATGAGATCCAAGTGTATAGTCTCGAGTGCCCTAGACCGAGGGGTGGTGCAATTTGCGCGAAGAGCAAATCACGCCACATTGAAAAGGAACTAAAGCATGTTGCTAGAAAAAAGAAGAAAATACACATGAGAATATTACCCAAAGGAGGTAAATAAATAAAGCGAAGAAAGGCAGTAGGTAGTGTAAGGTGGAGCGAGGCAGAGAGGAGATTCTTCATACGTTGTAAAAGTTGGATACCACAACGAGGGAATCCTTCCAAGTACTTATATCAGGGTTAGTAATTCCCCCAGACGCCATGGGCCGGAACAACACAATGAGTGCCCAAAGGAAGATCTACACCCTGTTAAAATGAACCCCCTCCTTTTAATATGTTCCTTGTACCTTTTTGGATCAAATATAGAAACAGACTTTGTCTGTTCTTGTTCTACTACACCGAAGAATGAGGGGTTGGGAAGTCTGGTGATGTCCAAATTGAAGGACTTGTTTGGAACGAAACAACAAGAAAGGGAAAGGAATATCATAACATATAAGTTTGTAAAGCACACATGTGATGAAAAAAACCAAGGGAAAAATGAAAAAAACGAAAATAAAATCGGGTTTGAAGTATCCCATGTGAATAGACTAATCTACATTAACGAATTGAAAACATTCATCCTGGGTGCATATATACCGTACATATATATGAGTGTGCGAGATATATATATAGTTTTAAAAAAAATAAAGGAGTTAAATTTTAATACCGTATATACCTTTTTATTTTGGCCTGAGAATGAATATTTAGAAGATCTTTATGATACCACGAAATCGAAGCTTTTCTACTTGCTAAACTTCTGTGCGTCTAATGGGCTTTTTGTCATCCTAGACATTGGACCATACATAGATAATATTTATAATTCGAATATCCCTACTTATATTTTGTTCAGCAGAAAGTTGAATGACTACATAAGGGGTGTGTATATAGAGAAGGAAAGAAAAGGAAGGAAATTTACAAAAAAAGTTGGAGACTACTTATCCTTCAATGTGTTTGGAAAGGAGAAAAGCTTTATCATAAATGAAGACCCAGAAAATGTAAAATGGGAACAAATAGAAAATGAAATAAGTAGGAAGAAAGCCTCTTACATGAAGGGAGATCATACATATAATAATATTTACAGCCTGTATTATTTTAAGAGAGCTATAAAATGGTTTAACTACATCCTCCCTCGTTTAAAAAAATATGCAAACATAAATAATGGACCAATCATCTACCTGAATATTGATAAAACGTTCGATAATTATTACATGTACATAATAATAGACTTGAAGCGCAGGAATTATTTCCGAAATATATGCAACGTGGAGACCTATTTTAAGGGTACCAAATCGGAGGGATCATCCTTCCTGCAATGTGTTATTAACTTCTTCAAGCGAGTTAGAAGGAGCTACATACTTACTCTAGGGTATGTTTTGTATACCCGGTTTAACCACTATATGAGAATATTAAAGGAGTACGAACTAGGGTTGATGTACATTAATGAAATTTACAAGTTGGTACAATTGCATTTCGGAAAAATTAACACACTGACGACGAACTACCCTTTTATTAAGGACGAGCTTATTAACTCCTATGCGGGGAACAGTTGTTACAACCATTTTTTTCATAACAACTGGTTTGACAATGAGTGCATAAAGTTAAACAAGCCTTGCATCTGGTCACAAGTTTGGACTGGTGCCAAGTACAGCATACATAATGTGAACTCGCCCAGCATTTTGAGACGACACTTCCAGGAGCCCATCGTGTATGATTCTTCTCCGTCGATGCTTTCCCCGGTGAGCGAACTCATAGCGCGCGAAAGCAGGAGCTTTAAACTGGACGAGGGGAAACCCCCCGTGGGGAACGAAGCGAAAGTCGAAACGGTAGACGAGGCATGTGACGAGACAGGCGACGAGGCAGGTGACGAGGCAGGTGACGAAATGGGACCTTCCGCAGACGAAACGGAAGATGCCGACCATGGGGAAATCCACGTGGGCGTGAAAAAGGCCCAGAGTAAATACAGCAGCAACAGCTACATTGGCCACATAAGAAATTTTAAAGATCTCACATACAATATATTAGTGTTCCTGGCGAAGGGAGGAGTGTTCCTGAACATTTTCCCCTTCTACAGTGGTAATAATATAAACAACACGCACACTTACTTGGAGCATTACAGCAAAGAGACAGGGCAGCCGCTTGACCTGTACTTTAACCAGAAGGAACCTCTATACTCACACATTAAGAAGATATTCAAATTTCTGTACAAGTATGGGCATCACTTACTAAAAAGTGAGCACTACATACGGCCAGTAAAAATCTCGACGAACATTGAAATGTACGACTATGGCGTTATTAAGATTATTTGCAATCACAATATTAAGGGAAGCACCTATGTAAAGGTTGGGCCTCTGAATTACAACATCAACAGCTTTAGCTGTATTGTGTATAATGAATATAAGAAGAAAATTATTTATGATTCTTCGTTCAATTACAGTTACGAAGTTTCGTTTATTAACAGAAAGGAGGTGTACCCCCCAATTGATAAGTATATGTACTCCCTGGACGCAGCGACGTCGGGCCCCTTGATGTGCATGAGGGAGGACAAAAAGGAGGGAATAAAAAGTGGCACTAGAGGAGGGTTGCTTCCGAAAAGCGTTGCAAAACATATGAAAATTTTTTCGAACTTGTTCCCAAACAATTATGTACACCATGTACACGAAATTAATGTACTTAAGCACTTTTATATGACCCTTGATTTTACAAAATTTCAGTGGTACATAATTGTGATGAGAGATAACGTCAACTATGTGAAATTGTTCCTCAGTAATTACAGCTTTTACGTGTACGTGTATGCAGACGATAAGTTTCTTTACGGAGGGTTCAACGAGTACAAGTACATAGAACTACTGAACGTGAAGAAGGTATACATCATTTGCGCAAATCTGGGTCTTGGCTTCCCAAAAGAGAGCATCAGAACGGACTTTCTCAACCACATAAATGTGAATGATTTAAAGAAGGATTATTTTTTTTTTCAAGATGCAGCTAGCCAAAATGAAATAAAAAAAAGAAAAAAAAATATGAATGAAAGCTCAAATGTGGACGAACAAAATGGCTACCTAGCCCTGAACACACACACACAATCTGGGGAAAAAAAAAAAAAAAAAAAAAAAAATATGAACGGGTCAGGCGATAACTCACCAATGAATAACCACCGAAAGGGGAACAAGAGTTGTATGCAGAGCGATGTGCAAGAAGAATCAGACGACGGTGAAGCTACAACCACTACTTGCAATAAGCGAGGTACTATCTTTGACGACTTGGAGCACAGAACAATCGATGTGCATAGCAAAGAAAATGATTCCAGCAACATGCACAATGAGAACGAACGTAGTATGCACAATTACTACTCGGGAGAAAGTATCGATACGTTCATATTCATCGTCACGAGGAATGAATACGATTTGTATAGCTGTGTTGGTCTGCATGGGGAAATAATAAAAAATGAGAAAAACGTAGAAGTATACAAAAAAATGTACAACATGGTTGATTACCCGTACATAAAACCGTATTTGTTGAACAAGGGGAAAGACAAAAACCCGAAGGAAGGGGAAACATCAAAAAGCGGAAGTGAACATGTGGAACACGAAAATATGAACTTTGAAACATTGCTGGATAGTAAGAAAACGGAAATGAAAAGTATAACAAATTCGTTTATAAAAATGTGTTCCTCTCGATTTTTCTCTTTTTTTTTTAACAAAATTAAATATTATTGCAAAATGGGGATTTTTAAATATTTAAACAAATTCAGCAAGGTGAATGTGAAGAGCATTAATTCGCCTCTAACGTGGTACACTTTGTTGTATTTTGTAAAAAATGTGGACTACATAAGATCCAAATACTCTCTAAGGCTATCTGCTTACGATGAAAAACTGAAAGAAATTGACGGGCTGAGTCGCGGGTTTGTCTACATTAACAACCACATGTTGGGAAGCTTCTGGATAACAGACGATAAGGAAAGTTACGAAAGTGAAATAAATGAAGAGAAAAAATTAAAAAAAAGAAAGAAAATGAAAAAGGAAAAAAAAAACAAATTTGCCACGAACGAAAATTTAATTAGTATCCCACTAACACGGTACATGCGCATACCAACCGATTGGCTCATCGAAGGAATAAACGTAGTAATTGTTTTTGATGAATTTGGAGGCAACCCCTACAAAGTCGAAATTGTTCGTGAAGTGCTACAAGGGGGGGTATACCGGTTAACGAAGAAGGAGAAGTATGTAAACTGGGTTTTGTTCCTCTTCATTTTGAGCATTATTGTCTTCATTACGTATTTCTGCTTCAAGGCTCTGCACAACTATTTTAAAATTAAAGAGGAGAAGGAAAGGAACAAGCAAAATTATCAAAATATTATAGAAAATATCATTACGCATAATATTTATGTGAACAGCTCGTATGATGATGCCACGGAGGAAACAGCGTCTGAGGACATTCAGAATGTCAGCGAGTTTTTGGACTCCTGAGCTGGTGGAGTTTGGCTCAGCGTAGCAGCGATATATATATATATATATATATATTTTTTTTTTTTTTTTTTTTTTTGTCATTTTTGCAGTGCATCGCAGTCATTAAGATGGCTACGTAGTTGGGCGATTGGGATATATCGCCGTTAAGCTGTTACACCTGACGTATTTTTCCTTTTAGCATTTTTTGTTGAATAATCCTTCTGGCTCCGTGGCTTCGTCTCGTCGCCTCCACTGCATTGTCTTCGCTTCCCCCACCTTTCCTTCGCCTTTTTTTTTTTTTGTTTTCAAATGAATCGTTATTATTATTATTATTTTTTTTTTTGATATCTCCTTCTAAACGCTTCACATTGTGCGAGAGTAGCAAATGTGCTAGCACGCCGAAGTGCAGATATGTACGTTCACGTAAGTGGACAGATTGGCATTCATCCAAATGTGTTTGCCACTCTTGTGATAGACTACTAAGACGTACTCATTAATTTTTTAAAACGAATTTAAGTTTAATATGATTAGGAAACACAAAAAAAAAAAAAAAAAAAAAAAAAAAAGAAAAAGAAAATTATTACCAGTATTAAGAATTTTAAAACATGCGTTTTGGTGTACATTCAAAAGGAACGTTAGGGGAACAAAAACAAAAGCTGAAGTTATAACAAAAAAAAGAAAAAAAAGTGAAGAATGAGAGGCATGTGGATGTGCCTGGATATAATAACATAGAGCCCGGGCGAGGGGCTAATAATAAATGGGGAGGAATTTACGTCGGCAGAGGCGTGTTGTAGGT
The DNA here is from genome assembly GCF_000006355.2 of Plasmodium knowlesi strain H. Classification (NCBI taxonomy): domain Eukaryota; phylum Apicomplexa; class Aconoidasida; order Haemosporida; family Plasmodiidae; genus Plasmodium; species Plasmodium knowlesi. The sequence goes on along the minus strand of NC_011913.2, from coordinate 2,238,726 downwards.
TAGAGCAACACGGGGGAGATGGTGCGATAAGAAGTTCCCACAAATTATGGGACTAACAATGTAATGCAACTAAATTTTATCGATACTCGCACTATTGCACGTGTTCTTAGTCTTGACTATACTATCCATGTAGAAATACATGATAAAGTTGAAGAAGAAGGGTACGATGATCATCACTACGAGGAGCTTGTACCTCATATCGTTGATGTGGGCTATGGTTCCCATGACGAATATATTAAAGATCGGAGACAAGAGGAAAAAAATGAGCAAGGATATAAACTTAGCTATTAGGACTACAGATACCCAGATGAGAATATTTTGAAACAAATCCGTGTCCATGTAATTTTCTTCAATTTTCTTGTAAATCTCCGAATTTTTATTTTCGTAGGTAGCTCCCATTTCTTTATTGTCAACACCATTTTCGTTTATCTGAATGCATACTTCTTCATTGGCAGGTTCTTTGGTCAGTAATTTTAACTCATTTTTGTAGTCTTCGCAGTTGTTGTTGTAGTATTTTTTATATTTGTTGTATTGTCTATCTTCTTCGTAGGTGTTTTGTTCTTTCCGTGTGTTGGTTGCATCTTCCGCGTTGAAATGCCCTCCTTCCTGTTCGCGCTTGTTCGCTTCCTCCGGATGTGCGTTTGTGCGCTTGGTGTCCTTCACTAGGCGCATTTTATTTTTTTCATTCGTTTGACTCGTCTCATTCGTTTCTTTTGTTTTGCTTAGCCCTTGGGTCGTTACTTCCGCGCTTGTTAGGCCTCCGGTGGGCGCGAGGTGCTTGCCCACACTTTTGCAGGGCGACTCATTATGCAGTGCATTATCCGTGTTACCCGCGTTACTATCTTTGGCCCTTTCCAAATTGTTTGAACGATTTTGTGGAGGCTCATTTGTGGAAGACACACCAGCGTTTTCATTTGAGTTAAACGTATCGGCATTGTCTTTTACTGTAGATTCATTTTTTCCGTTCGATGAGTTGGAGCAAGGATCAAGGTAGGCTTTTTTTGTTCTTCTCATAGTACCCCTGCTTTTTGCATCTTTCCCTTTCTGTAAATCATTACTGTTGGAAAAGGTGACGAAGGAGGAATAGTGAGAGAGAGCATCCGTCGGTTTGTATATGGATGATATAGAGTTGTTTTGTAGGTATTCATTTCTAAATTTTAGTAACTTAAATAATGTAAATAATTTGTATTCTACGTATAAACCCAATGTAGCATCCATTATTATCTGAACAAAATAAATGGAGCATTCATCCATATCAATTTTATACAGATAAGACAGTATGTGGTATCGGAAAATAAATATGCACGAAAATATGTTTGTTATATGTAGTGTTACTGATCCACATATGATAACAATTACATCCTTGAGAAATTTGAGAAAGGTTCTTCTTGGCTTCTCGAAGAGATATTTGGTTATTAATATGCCTATGGATACACACCCGATGAAGACCTGCACGAACACACCAAATTCTCCCGGTATCAGAACACATTGCTCGCTCATATTTTTTTTTTTTTTTTATAGTTCGTGGGTGTGCACCTGGTGTCGTTCCTTCGCGTTTGCGTTCGTTCTTTTTCGATTTGTGCTGATCGCACTGCCGACGTTTGTACGTCGCTTCTATCTTCCTGCTTTTGCTTTTCTAATTTTTCCTACTCTTCTTATTATTCCTCTTATCCTTCTTTTATTTATTTATTTTTATTTTATTTTATTTTTTTTTTTTTTCCTTGCGCGCTTCCCTCTGAAAAGGTGTTTAGCACTGCTCCGCTGACGCATAACTTGGTGAAGCGCAAAATGCCATTAAGGACGAAGACAAATCATGTTTATAAATTAAGGAAAGAGTATATTTATGAGTACAAAGCGTTAAAGCAGAAAGTTACATTGGCCTGGGTCCACTGTGCAGGCATCTGTTAACTTTTTGTACACAGAGCTTTGGGGATAGCGTTTGCTTTTAGCCAGCTAGCCATTCCATTGCACTTGGACTTTTCTTTTTGCTCAATTTTGGCTGCCTTCCAAGGGGGCCCCACCCGGAAAATAAAAGCGCAAAAAAAGGGGGACGTACTCGTGCGTTCATGCAAGCATACGTATTGTACAAATTGAGAGCGACTAGCATATATTTCTTTGATGTGGCCCTTGGTGTGGGTGGCATGGTGGGAAAAAATTGAATTGACGAATTAACCTTTTCGATCGAACGCGCTGAGGGGGGAAGCACTAAAAAAAATGAAAAAAAAAAAAAATAAATAATAATAATATAATATACAGAGAAAGAACAAAATGGTAAAAAAAATTATGAACAAGTCATATTTCTTTTTTTCTTTTTTTTTTTTTTTTTTTTTTTTTGTTCAGAAAAAAAAAAGAGTAAACGTGGCTGAACAGAAAATTCTGAATTATTTTGCTGGTACTTTTCTTCGACCCATTCCATTCAAGCAAAATTGAAGAGTCATTTCAGCGAATTGTGGCCAACCGTTCGGCTGAGGATGCGCAGGGCATAAAAAAAAAAAAAAAATAAAAGTAAAGCAAAACGAAGCAAACCAAAGCAAAGAAAAAGAAAGAAAACATAATATATCCAACTGTGTGAGGTAGCAAGTAGAACCAAACGAATGCATATGTTAAAAAATGATAAGTAAAGGATGCATATTTATACGCGTAGCTACACCTGCACTTACGTTTATGTGAAGATGCATACCTCTGTCCCTTCGGTGCGACGTAGTCAAATTCGCTAAAAAGGGGAAAAACAGAATGAACAACTTTACAACACTACGTTCACCTCTTTTGCCATTTTAGATCGTTGCATGCAGAACAGGAAAAATTCTTTGTGCCTTTGCCTTGGTGCAGTTACGTCGACATATTCCTTTGAATATATATTCAGGTGTATTTCTTTTTGCAAAAATGTGTATGTAAAAGGGGCATTGCATTTTATTCTTCTTTTTGGATTCCCCCTTTGCACTATAACTAACGGTACAACGTGACATTTCTTCTCCAGGTTAATTTTTTCATTTAACTGAATGCACTCCGCTGTGCCCTCCGTTCAAGCACAACGTTGGTTGCACAACTCGTGCCCCTTTTTTTTTTTTTTTTTTTTTTTTTTTTTTTTTAGGGAGGGAGGCACCTTTGGAAGGGTTAAACCAGAACAATGTTGGCCTTACATCACGCAGTGTGCAACTATTACATTTTTGCACATCCAATTTTGTGTTGATGTTACAAGGCATCTTCTACATTTGGGAATACTTGTTCCCGCAAATTATTCTGTGCAGGTGAATATATTGTGCACGCATATGTTCTTACGCAGATGAATTGTATCAGGACGACTTTCCTACGGAGTAATATGTAAATGTGCGCAAATGTGCTTTCCCCATGGACCCTTATTCGGCGTCAAAAAAGGGTTTAGCAAAATTGGAAAAAAAAAAAAGGAATGCATATACAAAGAATAGAATAGCTATTGGTCGACCTTATACGACCGTAATCGGAATTCGTTTTTTCCTACACTCTTTCCTTAAATAATCGTTCGCGAAAAACACGTTATGTGAGTTGTATTTGGCTAATTCGCGCACACAGATATATGGTGTTCCCACTTATCACAGCATTCTTTTTTTTTTTTTTTTTAACCCCTAAAATTTGTACAGGTGTTCGTATCCCACGTTCCAGCACCTATTTTTGCATGAACAATAATTTCGCATATGCTCGTAAAGAAAACGAAGACAATTGTCCTAATGTCTCTCTTCTTCCGCTGAGGCACTACTGCCGAATTGATTCTCATATCACCATTGAGAAAAACGGCTTAAGCGGTTGGGGGATGTTATATTCACTTAAATATTTAAAAAAAAAAAAAAAAATCATGCATTTTGTGCGGTCGGATATGTTGCCATAATTCGCTCCATAATAAGGTGTTACCCAGAACAGTGTCTGGGCCCGCCTTAGTTTTCCTTTTGCAATAATGTGGTTCTACTAATTTAGGTAAGCATACATAGAAAAGCAAGTATTGCTTAAACACGTTAGGGGCACGCCGTAAGTGCATAGAAAGTGTTTATTCTCTCGATCGTTGGAATATTCATCCTTTTGAAATGAATAGATTCGCGCCAAGTGATCTTTTAATAACATAAAATGGTTTCACATTTGCGACTTTGGAAGTATATATCCATTTAGAGGGACAGAGGTTGTGTCTGACCTCGATTGGTTCGTTAACCCATGAATAATTTATTCAACTTTTTATAAACCATTTTTTTTTTTTTTTTTTTATATTTAAAAATGCGCATGCCTTTTTAAAATGTTCCTTCCTGCGTGTGTTGAATACATTTTGCTGTAGAAAGGAAATTCGCATGAGCCATTTCTCTCTCGTGAAATGTAGGCATACGTGGAAACCACACGGGCGATCGCGTAATAAGTGCGGGGAAATACACTTATATGAATAATCCATTTGGAAGCGCAAACGGGGAGGTAGCCCATACATTCATATTGTTCATTTGGTCAAAATGGTGATTACTAATGTAAACATACATGTATGCTTAGCTCATGACGTGAAGTAAAAATTTTAGGAAAATACAGCGATGAATTTTTATGAGGTAAAAATTCATGGGGAAAACTTCCCCTGCGGCAAACCCTTTGCTCTCCCCCGTTTGCGGGGGGCAAAAACAGCTGGCATATAACGTTGGATAGTGCAGCGTATTGCTTTTAAAGATTCTGCCACAGTCGTCGACAAGAGTAACAGTATGTTTTTTTTTTTTTTTTTTTTTTTCCACTGAAGATACATATGTATGTATATGCTATGCACTACGCACCAGAATAATTAGCAAAAAAGAAGGGCGTCGACCTTCCCTTTCAGAAATGTCAAACATTTTCCCCATTATACATTTAGTACGGAAATATGTACGTATAAAAATTTATATGCATTTAAAGCGGCGTAAAAAATATTCTTTTGCAAACTTTTCGATACGCATATATAAATAGCAATTCAACTTTGCGTTGTTTGCTTTTTTTTTTTTTTTTTTTTTTTAAGTTATTTTATGATGGCCTTTTTTTTTTTTTTTTATGAAGCTACATATATACTTTTCCTGTGCCTGCATATATACTCAGGGGTGAAGTGCGAGTGAATTGTGCGCTGAGTGAACATGTATACACGGAAAAAAAATAAAAATAAAATAAAAGGTGGTGTTTTGTTGCTTATTTTTTATTGTATCTCTGATTAAAAAAAAAAAAAAAAAAAAAGGGAATCTCAATTTATCTGAAACGCTTTTGTGAACAACCAACAATTTTTTTTTTTTTTTTTTTTGAATTTTAAATGTGAAAGAAAGCTTGATTTTATGTAAGTAGCCTTTTCCGCAGGCTGGAATAAAGAGCATTTATAAAATAGAAACGTACATTTCTATGTTGTAGCTATTTTTGCATATCCCCTGTAAATAGTACTTTTTAACTACTTCTTGTGTTGCGTTTATAAATTTTTCGAAAATGGTTAAGTACGCGAAAAAGCTGAGGGACTTTGGGAAATGTAAGCAAGAGAGGAAAAATGAGAAAAAAAAAAAAAGAGAAAAAAAGAAAAAGGAAATTCATGCTATTGTTGTTCATCACGCCTATTTTTGCGATGAAAGGATGAGAGGATTTGATGGAAGTTTTACAACACGAGGGAGAGAAAAAAAAAAAAAAAAAATACTCGCAAAAGGAGGAACGTCATGGGAGCGTTGACCTGTTCTCGCCTGATGCCATCTGTGTTTGCATAAAGGCATACAGCCCATGAGCAGAATGACGCACATAGCACGCAATCATATAAAACTGCTTTCATCATTTTTTTTCCCCCCCGGAATACTTTTTAATAATTCTCCATTTTTTTTTTTTTTTTTTTTTTTTTTTTTTCTGTAGGCGCCAAGGGGGCAGGTATGGATTTAAGGGTCCATTTCAAAAACACGTACGAAACGGCAAGGGCTATAAGGAGAATGAAATTGTTGGACGCGAAAAAGTACCTAAATGATGTTATCGAGAAAAAGAGATGTGTGCCTTTTCGTAGGTACAACGGAGGTGTTGGAAGGACGAACCAAGCCAAGGAGTTTAACCACACGCAAGGAAGATGGCCCGCGAAATCGTGCAAGTTTCTGCTAAACGTGTTGGATAATGTACAGGCCAATGCAGAGGTAATGATTGAGATTGTTTTATGTTATTAGCACGAGTGAACATTAAGGAGATCATGGCGTGAGGATGTGGATCCGTCCTTTTGTTCTCCCTTTCTGGAGGGCCACTTTTCCATTTTAATTTTTTTTTTTTTTTTAAATGATGATACGATGACGAGTATGAAAAAGTAAAGAGGATTCATTACTGTTTTTAAGTACATGTTTTATGTATTTACTAATTTGTAATGAGTCGATTTCTTTATTTTTAAAGAATGATTATTTGAGGCATTTGGCTGAAAAAAAAAAAAAAAAAAATTAAAATGGAGAATGGCTGTTTCTGCATACCGACGGAGAGTAGTTTATATGTGTGTGTGTGTGTGTGCGTCCAGTTGTGTTGAAATACGTGCTTGTATGAGTTAGACGCACTTCACTGTACTTTTTGTTGAGCGCGTGAAGATTTTAATACTTGATTGATTGGTTGAGTGGATCGGGAAGAAAATGCCCTGCACGAGGCACATTTTGAAGCTTGGGAGAACGGAGGATGGACGAGTCTACATAGTAGATTTTTTTCTTTACTCGCCTCATGCGTATTTACAATTTTTTTATTTTTTCTTATTTTTTCATTTTGGCCGTTTTCCCCTTTTTTTTTTTTTTTTTTTTTGTACTAGGCAAGAAACCTGGAGGTGAGCAAGCTGAGGCTAATCCACGTTATGGTTAACAGAGCCCGCGCAGGACGAAGAAGAACGTTTAAGGCACACGGTCGAATCAACCCCTTCATGTCATCCCCGTGCCACATCCAAATAATTGCCAAGGAAATTTCTAAGCCAGCGAAGAAGTCCCTCCTGACCAATGCGGAAAAGCAGAAAGAACTCCCCTTCAAAATTACTTTAAAAAAATTGATTAAATTAAACATTTCGAAGAATAACTTTGCAAAGAATAAGAAGAAGGTGGCCGCAAATTAATTTTATCAATTGCATGCACGTTTGCATATTTTAACTTTGAACTGAATTTTATTTATCCCCCTTGTGCCTTTTTTTTTTTTTTTTTTTTTTTTTTTTTTACCAAATGTTGCTATGCCAAATGCTAACCGTTAGCGCAAAGTTTGGGGGTGTCTTTGAAAAGAGCTTAAAAAGGAGGAAGATGTAGAGCAGTCATCATCCATGTATGTGGTGCATATGTATATGTACATGTACGTTTATACATATACCCCGTGCACGCTTATGCATGGTTGAACGGAACAAACTAAATGTACAACTGTATAAAATTAAAAAAAAAAAAATTGTATTATTTTTAATTCCTGCGCAGAAAGAATTGCGTGAGAGTGTAGAGGAAAAAAGTGCCTTTTGAAAAAGGGTGTCTCCCCTTCATTGGGCGTTCTATCTCTTAAGGATTGTTCTATATAGAGAAGTGAATGTGCATGACATGGTCTGAAACGATCCCATAATTGCACATATAGTGATGAGGTTAAAATGAAGAGGATGCAAAATGGGAACGGATCAGTCCTGTCCTATCCGTTTGAATATAATTCTTACCCTTGTGTCGCGCCACACGTAGAGACAATCATCTATGAGAAGGTTGAGCACATGAAAAAGAAGATAAAGTCGTATGATTCAGACACGTAATTTTAAAAAAGGTAACCACAAGTGAACTTTTAGCAAGTTTGAGATGCGCGGGGGGGGGGTAGTTGGAACGAAGTTTTCATCAAGGTAGGGCATTTCATACAAAAAAAAAAAAAGTTGTCTTCGGGAGGCGAAAAAAAAAAAAAAAAAAAAAAAGGACATCACACGGATGGGAATAACATCACCACGGAGAACCCGCCCTGTAGAAATGTAAAGCGATAGAAGGAAAATGCTTGAGGGTGTAAGCTAGAGCTGAGATGGTAAGAAGGATGGAGTTATCCAGATTCACTCCTCGGACAAGAAATTTGAGAAGCTGAGTTTGGTTAAGCGCTAATGGGGTAGATCTATCACGAATGGGGAAATAAAAAAATACATGCGCATGTACATGTACATGTACACATATGTATGTAATATATACACGTACGTTTCATTTATTTTACTTTTTCCCCTACGTCTACATGGTGTTACCCCTTGTTTCTTATTTTATTTTTTTACGCTAAGTAATTAGTGAATAATTTTTTCCATTTCAAAAGAGAGTGTATTTTTTTTTTTTTTTTTCGAAATTTGAACAATTCGTTTATGTTGCACCTCTACGCCATCTCCAGGAAATGTACCACTTAAAAATGATCCTTTTTTTAAAAAAAAAAAAAAAAAAAAAAAAAAAAAGTACTTCCATGCGCACATCTGTTCATACATGCGCGCGCATAAATATATACACCTTTTTGGAAATTGTTTTTCTATTTGAGGAAGCCATGCCCATGTTGAAATATTTGTGAGGACTATCGAATCTGCAAAATCCTTCTACAATACACGAAAGAATAAAAAAATAAAAAATAAAATAAAGAGTATCAATTTTTGTGAAAATTTTCTTAATTGTTACAACGCTGTAAGGTATTATTTGTGAAAATAGCTGCTTGGGCATGTTGAGGGGAAATTTGCTCCTAGGGGGTTAAAAATTTGTATGTAGAGTTGGTGCGCACAAGAATATATACATGCGTACATTAGTAGAGAGATCTTTATGTAGCCCATCACCTTTCCGCATTTGAACACACATTTGTTCTTCCCTTTTTTTTTTTTTTTCTTTTTCTGCGGCATTGTCATTTATTGATGTAGATTGTCCCTTAAACGGGAGGAATCAATGTTTGCGATGTAAAGTTGTGATTTTTTTTTTTTTTTTTTTTTTTTTTTTTTACCGTTCCATCCGAATTCCCCTTTCCACACCAACCATCCTTGTACACGGAAACGAAGCTACCTTTATAAATATAGCAATGATGAACGTAATATTGAGTATAGACCAAAGCACTCAGTCCACGAAACTGATTTTTTTCGATGAAGAGCTGAACGTGTTGCACACAAATAGCCTGAACCATGAACAGAAGTGTTTCAAGCCCGGGTGGTATGAACATGACCCAGTGGAAATAATTAATAATCTGTACACACTGATGAATGATGGTTTGAAGGCTCTTAAGGAAAAGCACAAGGAGGTAGTAATAAAATGTATAGGAATTACAAACCAGAGAGAAACGGTCATCATATGGGATAAGCATACAGGAAAGCCTTTGCACAATGCCATTGTGTGGCTGGACACGCGAGTAGAAGATATGGTTGCAGAATTTTCAAAGAAATATAATAATGATTATTTTCAAAAAAAAACGGGAACCTATTTTAATACCTATTTTAGTGCGTTCAAAATATTATGGCTAATTCAAAATAATGCAGAAATTAAGAAAAAGGTGGAGGAGGGATCGGCTATCATAGGTAATATAAACACATGGCTAATCTACAATTTGACAAATGGAAACAGCTACACAGATGTAACGAATGCATCTAGAACCCTTTTGATGAATATCAAGACATTAAAGTGGGATGAAGAATTATGCAAAATGTTTGGCATTACAAATATGTCAGTTCTTCCAGAAATAAAATGTAACAGTTTCAATTTTGGATCCGTAAAATGTGAGCAGGTGTGTGACTATGCGGGGGTACCAATTACTGGGTGCATTGGGGATCAACAAAGTGCATGTATAGGACAAGCTATTTTTGATGAAGGAGAAGCTAAGTGTACTTATGGCACTGGTGTTTTTTTACTCATCAATACTGGTTATAAAGTGGTGTATTCTTCCTGTGGTTTAATTACAACGGTGTGTTACAAATTTAATGAAAATGATCAGGCGAAATATGCTTTAGAAGGTTCCATAGGTACAGCTGGTTCCGGTGTGTCATGGTTGATGAAGAACAATTTAATTTCTCATCCTAGTGAAGCTAGCTATATTATGGAAAACTGTGAAGATACAGGAGGGGTGGTGTTTGTTCCAGCCTTTAGTGGTTTGTATGCCCCCAGGTGGAGATCAGATGCTAGGGCATGTATAACGGGTATGACATTCAACACAGAAAGGAAACACATCGTTCGGTCTTTGTTAGAAGGCATCGTTTTTCAGCTGAATGAAATTGTATACTCACTCATCTCAGATATGGGCATAGAAATGCTCCATGTTTTACGGTGCGATGGAGGAATGACAAAAAATAAAGCATTTATGCAATTCAACGCGGATATTATAAACACAAAAATAGAGGTGTCCAAATATTCAGAAGTAACTGCAGTGGGGGCTGCAGTACTTGCTGGGCTGGGGGTGAAAATATGGAAAGATTTAGATTCCGTTAAAAGCTTAATAAGGAAAAGCGACTCTACGTTCAGTGCTAAAATGCATCAAAAGAATAGGGAGAAGAAAATTTCCGAGTGGGGCAAGGCAGTCGAGAGATCACTCCTGCAGATGTAGGGTGCTTTGGCTTTGCGGAGACCCTTTTGTCTTTGCAGCGGAGCGTTACCTCTAACAGTTTCGCTCGTCCCCCACGTACCCCGTTTCATGTACATCCCTCCCTCAGCTTCTTTTTTCGTGTGTTGTTACTACACCTGCGCCTGTGTGCGAATGTATATACGTAGATGTATATATATACATAATATTTGCGTGTTCGTTCCTTGCGAAGGTACGACAAAATAAAATAAACGCATGTGTTGCACACGCGTGTATACACCTTGCACATATTTTTGCGCAGTTTAGTCACCGCGTATAATTAACCGAAAAAGGGGAAAAGCATCTAATCGTCGCATGGGCTAGTGACGGGTTTAAATTTAAAAAAAAAAAAAAAAATTTTTTTTTTTTTTTTATTTCCTTATTTATCACATTAATTGTGGGCCCGGTTTGATGACCTCCAAAACTAACGATCTGATTTAAAAATAAATAAATAAAATTAAGAATAGCCAAAATGTGAAGATTAGGTTTTCTCCAATGAAAAGCCCATTCTCGCACAAATCGTTTATTACCCTGCAGTATGCCTTCCTGTCTCATACGAATTTTCCCCGTTGGAATTTTCCTTTAATTTTCTGATCGAAAGGGAAGAAATTTTACAGAAAGTTATTTCACCATTGGTATACGCCTTGTATAAAAGGGAAGGTATTATTTTTATTTTTTCTCATCAAAGGAAAATAGTTTGGCCGTCTTCCAGCGCCGATAAGAATGCTTCCTATGGAAGGATGCTCTGGAGAGGGCTGTGTGGTTAGTTCATTGGACAGTTGTTCACTGAACAGTTGTTAAAATGTTAACCGGTTGAGCTGGTTTTTAATTTAATTTTGCTAAAAAAGTAGTGTGTAAAAAATTATGCAACATTTCTCCCTATCACATGCGGAACGAAGTACTAACGTTTATGCGGAACGGTGATAGGACAGCAGGGCGAAGTGATTTTACTCTTCCCTCGTGAAAAAATAGGAAAAAGTAATTTTTCATGTTGCTGTAATGTTGGGGAGTGCGGTGAGGTTAAGAAAAATTCTCTGATAAGGACGCACAAAGTGGAAAAAAGCAATTGCGTAAATCATTTTTATCAGAATATGTTATAATGTTCATGTAAACTGTTTTAAGGGTAAATTTTTTTGTCTTCCTTTTCTGAATGGAAGAATAATTGCTGACGGGGGTTAAAACCGATGCGGTGTTGTTTAGTAGAAAGCGGCGAAACTGTTTGGAAACCTTCAGATCAGAAAGGCATTGCGAATATGAGCAAATGTGTACGTTAACGAGCACTAATACAAGTGTATACGCATTTGTGTGCGCCTTATGTGGAAATTTTTTACTAAATTCGAACGAGGAATATAGCCCCCTTCCCCCATCCAATGTAGTACATCATATACATAATATAATGTACACACCAATTTACGTCGCATTTTTCTGCATCGAAAAAACGTGAAAATAATCTGTGTAGGAACGAAGAGGGGGGGGAAATAACCACCAGCGCATGCGATGCAATTCGTTTTTGTACGGGCTGCGCGTTGCGCTTCTAAATTTTCTGCGAATTTTACTTGGCATTTTGCTAGTAATTTTTTTTCCCACTCTTGTACATTCATTAATGAACTTTTTAAATTATATTTTACCCATTTTTTAGCCTATTTTGTTCACTTTTGGCAGTGCGATTTGTTCTACAACATTTCGACAACAACGGGATATCTGCAGATTTTGGCGGTACCACAAAATTGTCGCTTGCAACCCGTTTTTCTTTGTAACAGAACGGAATTTTTTCCTTTTTTTTTTTTTTTTTTTTTTTTTTTTTCGAATAATTATTGCAAATTAACAATATATGTGTACAGTCATTTTTTTTTATACACTGTGCAAAATTCACATGAACAGTTCATATAAATTAGAAAAAAAAAAAAAAATTTGCTATGCACGAGTGTAAAAACATTAAAAGGAAGAAAAGAAGGAATTTTGGCAGTTGAGCAGGCAGTTGCAGAAGTTTAATATTTAGCTATGACTTGTGCGTATTATGCGCTAATTCATTAATTTTTATGAATAAAACTTTGTTTTCTACATTTTTTTTTTTTTTTTTTTTTTTTGCAACATTTAGAATTTTTATATGAACAAGTCATAATTTTACATGTATGTAGCTATTATTTGGCTATTTTGTTCAGGTGAAAAAATGTTAGAAAGTAAGGAAATATTGCACAGGTGTGTGTATATATACCTACACGTGTGTAGTTGTATGTAATTTTAATCTTTAATAAGAACGAAATAGGCTAATTTTTAAACGCTACATTTTGATTTTTTTTTTTTTTTTTTTTTTTTGGGGGGGGGAGGAAAAAGAAAAATAAATAAAATAATAAATAAATAATACAATGCAATAAAACGCAAGACATTACAACTTTTGTTATTATAACCCTTTCTCCTTGTTTTTCGAGCCCTTTTGTCAATTTTGTTTATTTTTATTTTTCCCACATTTGGTAGAGAACATTCTGTAAGCAGGAATTATATTTAACTCTTATATGCATTTTGTTCTTTTTTTTTTTTTTTTTTTTTTTTTTTTTTACCTCATGCATGTTGCGTTTTTTCCCGTTTTTTCTTAATGTCTTCTCTCGCGATAGCAACGTGTACAACATCACTTGTTTGTCAGCGCGAATCATTTTGTGTGCACCGTTACACTGCCCATTTCGGTCTATCTGTTGTATCATTTGAACATACGAAAACGGTGGAGATAGTGCGAAGGAACAAAGAATTCAAAAGGTTGTCAAAGCAGGAGACAGTTCCGCTAGCATAATTGTGTACATATACAAGTATGCGCGTATGCCAACCTATATGTATCCATGTTCGTGCATGTATGTACGTATGTAAGTATATGTTGATGCTTGTGTACGTAAGCATATGCACACGCAGGGTTCGCACCTAGATATTTAAACAACCGTGAAGTACCAATCATTTTGTCAATATGCTGAAAAGTACGACAAAGATTGACAGAACAAAGCGAGAACAAGTAAAAAAAAATTTTCATTTTTCCCTCAACTGAATGTTAAATATGATTTTTTTGCCAAAGAATAGGCGCATTTGATAGTACGCTTGTTTGGTTATGCATGTTCTTTTTGCGTGAGCACCTCCTGGTTGAGTTTCTACACTGGGTGGTGCCGTTTCCCTTTGTTTTACTTTACTTTATTTTGTTTTATTTTAATTTTTTTTAATTTTTTTTTAATTTTTTTTTTTTTTTTTTTTTTTTTAATTTTTTTTAATTTTTTTTTTTTTTTTTGTAGAACAGGATATTACTGGAAAAAAAACTATCGAAGGACTCCGTCACTTCCACGAAGTTCTGTGTAATAATGGAAAAATTGCGCACCGCTTCGTGCATGTGTTACGCAGAATGAAAATGCATCTGATTGAAGAGAACGTTGCGGAGCTTCTTTCCAATGTTCTTCATGCGGACGCGATGGAGTTTGCATGCTCTTGCATACTTTTCTTTCGCTGTCTATTTAACGTCCCCTTCCGATGTGCACAAATTTGAAAGGAAAAATAAACACCACATTTTAACGTTTTACAGGATTCGTCCGAGGAGAGAGAAGGAGGATCAAGCAGCAGTAGTAATGCCAGCTTGCATCTCTCGGAAAAGCCAAACATTACAAGAACGTTAGATGCGAATAATACAAGTTCCTTTTTATCAGATCAGAAGACCAAGTCCAAGGGGGGTTCTATCAAGTCAAGTAGAAAGCATTCGCAACATACGTTGAGCAAGGTGAACATACTGGACAAAGGAAACGACTACAAAATAAACGGTAGCACGCCAGTAGGGAAGTCTAGAAGGGGTGGGATACCGTTAGATGAGAGCAAAATTTCCAGCAAGACCAACAGTATCATAGTTGACGATTCTATTGACAACCAGAACTATAATACTGAGAGAAAAACAGAAAGGAGCAGCACGGAATTTTTAAACATCGAAGGAAGTATTCCACATATTTTAAGTGGGGTTGATAAAGTAGCAGGTGGTGATTTTTCCAGGTTTCCCCGCACGATTTCATTTAAAGACAATTTGGTAAGCGGAGAAGGTAATCTGTATAACACGATTAAGGAAGATTTCTCGTATCTTTATGGACCCAGCAAAGTTGATCCCAGTAGGCGTCATCTGGGTTATTATAACTCACCGGAAGTTTTAAATACTTACCCAAGCGGTAGTTTGACCTCCTCTGCGAGGGAGGGGTATAGCTTCAGTCCATATGGTTTTCACCATATGGGCTCAGCGCCGAACGGAGACTTGAAGCATTTTTCGGCGAATATATTAAACGCGCAAGGGGCAGACGCGTACGCGAGTAGCAATCTAGGAACATTCCGAGGTGACACTGGGGGGACTAACCAGGGTAACACTTGGGGGACTAACCAGGGTAACACTTGGGGGACTCACCCGGATAATACTTGGGGGACTAACCAGGGTAACACTTGGGGAACGCATCAAGGGGACAGTTGGGGGACACGCCAGGGTAACACTTGGGGAACGTGCCGTGGTGACTACCTCGGGGGTTACCCCAGCACTAACGGAGGATTGAATCCGAATATCCTAAACTTGTATGAACAGAAAAACGTAACCTTCAGCGAAGGTGTGGTGAATTCTACGTACGCCGGGCCCTTTGTACATTTGAAGGGCGCTGAAAATTCCTTGGTGAAGGGCGGGGAGGTATACACAAGAACGGGAAATGAAAGGTTCACGAGCGCTTCGAAAGTAGCAAATGAAATGGACTTTACAAATATGTACACTAGTCATACACCTATAGGCAGTAACGACAGCAGCAGAGTAGGGGCTTTGGGGAATGCCAATTTATCTGACAAGACTTCCTATTATGTGAATGATGCTAGTGAAAGTGCATCCCTTGTGGGTGGTGTGCAATTGGGGCCTCTGCTGAGTAGAAGGAACGTGTACGACACGTTTGGGGGTGATTCCGGCAGTGGGAATAGCGCACCGGCGTCTCCATTGGTAGCTGAACCGGTATCGACATTGGTAGCTGAACCGGTATCAGTATCTGTACCGGGGGGGGGAAACAGCATGGCGAGTGGTTTGACAAACGGAGAGGAGGTGTTGAAGTTCAAAACGGCAGAGTTTCCAAACTACGCAGACTACAATTTTAAGAGCACCACCGCCCAGGAGGGTGTCGGGAATACCCTGGACCATGTGGTGAAACCTAGCGAGCTGATCGAAAGGGAGAAGATGAAAAATGAGGTACCCATGTGTGAGGAAGTTACATCACACACAGACTATTCACGAGCAACACACAGCTCTCACGTTGTGGACAAGCGAATTGTGCATGAAGGATTTGACACCATAAAAGTGCCAAAGTATAGAGAAGTAGAGATAGTAGAAAAAATTGTAGAAGTTCCCGTGGTGCACAAAGTGAACAAGTACATAAATAAATATGAAGTTAAAGAAGTGGAGAAAGTGGTTAAGAAGCCTATCAATAAATATGTAGAAACTAAAATAGAGGTTCCTGAGTTCCATTTTAAGGATAAAATAGTGGAGGTACCTGAATTGCAAGAAGTGGTAAAAATTGTGGAGAAGCCGGAAATAAAGGAACGTATAATTTATAAGAATAAGATTGAAACGAAAATTATTCCAAAGTATATTGAAGTGCCTGTGGTAAAAATTGTAAACAAATATGAAAGTTATGATGATATAGGGGAGGTAATAAAAACTGTTCCGGTGAAGAAAATTGTAGAAATTCCTAATGAGGTGATTAGGAAGGTCAAAGTACCGGTTCGTAAAATTATTGAAGAACCCAATTACGTTCCCATTATAAAGTACCGCGATGTACCTATTGAGAAGATACGGTATGTGCCAAAGATTCAGACGGTTGAGCTAGTTAAGACGATTCCTAAGGTGATTGACATTCCTGTGCCTGTGAGAGTTCCGAAGATAAAAGTGATAGACAAGCCATTTTATATAAACAGATATGTGGACCACCCGGTTGTTGTGCCTGTGTCCAGGAAGGTGAAGCCTGTGTATAAATATGGGGGGAAGAAGGTGATAGAAATTCCCATCCATAAGCCTTACATTGTTACGCACGACACGGTTGTGCGTAAGGATGTGCATAATGGAATGAGCAATGGTAGGTGTTCGGTGTATGCCAGGAAGATGGACCTGAATGCATTCGACCCCGTGAAACGGAATGAGCTTTTCCGTTTGGTGAACGGGGGCAACTTCAACTTGGAGCGGTCCGTGAGCGTAGACAACTTTGTGGGGCGCGTCGGTGGCAGTATTGGTGGTAGCTTTGGCGGTAGCATTGGTGGTAGCATTGGTGGTAGCATTGGCGGTAGCACTGACGCTTCTGGTCGCCCGGGCGGGTTGCACTTTACGAAAAGCCTGAACAATGGTGCGAATGCTAAGGTGAATGCATCAAACATGAACACATCGTACGGTGTTGATTTCTATTCAAACGGTGTGGGTGTTGCGAACGGGTTGAACGCTCCGTTTGTCAGCGCGGGGGTTTTAGCCAGTGCGTCTAACGAGCAGGGGGTGAATCCAAATTTCACAATGCCCATTTCGATGTACAACGGGAATTGCGACACGGGGAGAAAGGATGGAAGGGGTAGTTTAGCATTTTTGCAAAATGGTTCCAACGGTGTGGAGCAAGGCAGTAATGATCTACCAGAGGGTTTTCCACGCAGTTCTAATTTCCAGCATCGCTTTTCCAGTAGCAACCCGGTGAACGAAAGGAGGGAGGGGGTTGCGAGCGGGAACACAGGTGTTGGAGGAGCTAACGTGGGCAGGAATTTTGGGGGTGGTGAATCATCCCTGAGGAAGTACCAATCCAGCGTTCGCGGGAATGTGCCTCAGTATATGGGTGGGGGTAATGACAGAAGTATGCGTCACATGGGTAGCATGGGGAGTGACTGCGGGGTAAGGAGCGGTAACGGTAGCGGTATGAACCGCTCGTTGAACCATTCCAATTCTTTGAACCAAGCCAATCAGATGAGCCAGGACAACAAGATGTGCCACTCAAACACGATGAGCAACATGAATACCATGAGTAGCATGAACAATGGCACATGTGCACTGCGATCGCGGAGTCCCAGTGCGTGTTCAGCCGACGGGATCAGCGCGTACGTGGTTGAGTATGTGGGTGATGAGGACAGGCGATTCAGAGAAGGTGGCTTCTCCAATGGGTTCAGTAACCAGGTGGCAGACGAGATGGGAAGTAATTATTCGTTCAGCGGGACAGTCATTAATTCGAAGAATGAGTGAGAGTAGAGCGATGGGAGTGAGGAAACGATAGTGATGTATCGCAATATAGGGGAAGTGGGAAAAAGAAGTTGAAATTGATATCGTCTTGTTCACCTTGTAAAGTATAAAAATTTAAAAGAAATTTGCTGAACGGAGATTTCCTTTTCGCAAAAAGTGGGAGTTTTTTTTTTTTTTTTTTTTTTTTTTTTTTTCAAGTGTGTAATTAATGCGACGTTTATGAAAAGAATTTTCCTTTTCTTTTTTGTTTTTTTTTTGACTGACCCTTTTTGCAAGTTTTTTTTTGTTCCTGTTAGATTTTCCCAAGTCAGGCAGGATGTTGATGGTACCGCCTTGGGGCAGCATAATTTCTTACGTACGAATAGTATCATATACATTTTACATTTTACATTTTACATTTTTCTTTTTTTTTTTTTTTTGTGTGTGTGTATGTGCCAGTTTTTTTTTTTTTTTTTCACCCTGTTGTCATTTTAACCTATGCGTGATATACGCTAGCGAGAGCCCCCTACCTTTACCTCTATGTCGACCACTTCTGTAGGTGGGGTGTGGGTACTGGCGAATATAGCCCAGTGTGTGTGCACGTGCAAAACTCCATTTGAAATATTTAAGGAAGTATTTTTGAATTCGGCCATTGTAAAATGAATTTGTAGCGTTGTTTTGGCACTGTTGGGGTGGGTGGTTTATTACGAACTCGTTTTGCGAAGGTTGGCTGGGCCATTTTGTGGAGGATTGTTGACCCTCCTCTTTCAAAGTGAAAAACAAATGCATGCACATGCAACGGAGATTAAATTTCTTTGTATGAACGGAGGAATAATACATGTTGCATATGTGGGCACACCTTTCTTAAATCTGATTGAAGGAGAAAAAAAAAAAAAAGAGCGCGTCCAAAGGAGAATCATTTGAAAAGCTGCAACTGTAGGTAATATAATATGTGCGTTTTCCTCCATATACCTGCATTATATACACGGAGAAATGTTATCTTTTTTTTTTTTTTTTTTTTTTGATTGATGAACCGTACCTCATTGTGGGGGCTAAATTTTTTGTTCATAGCAGAAGCTATATTTTTTTACATAAGTAAAATAACGAGGTGAATTTTTTTTTTTTTTTTTCTTTTTTTTCAGTTTCACCTGGGAGGACCTTATTTTGCCGTGGGTAACTGTTTCGGCGCTTCGCCATTTGGCATTTCATCATTTGGCCTTTTTCTGCGTGTGCTGATTTGGTACCTTATTTTACGTTGAATTTTTTTTTTTTTTTTTTTTTTTTCTTTTAGTTGGTTTGGTTCTCCGCCTTTTCTTGCACAGCGCACATGCCGGCGAAGGAGCTCAAACCATTATTGGCGCCCCTTTTTCGATTTCTTAAAATAGGCTAGTGTTTTCAATTTTGAATCACCATAGAAAATTGTTTCATTTTTTTTTTTTTTTTTCATTTTTCCGAGAAGCTAAATATATCACACACGGAGAGGACATGGGACTTTGGGTGTACTACCTTTTTTTTGTTTTCTATTCGGTGCGATCCCTCTGCGTCAAGGAAGTCAGGCGGCCCGGTAAACTTAGCACACGAGTGCAAGTGTATGTAGATATGCATGTATATATGCGTGTATATATGCGTGTGGATGTATGAAGTTTTATGTAGTTATATGCTCATTAGTAAATTTGCACATGTACGCAGTTGGCTGTTCCTTTGCCCCTTTTTCCTTCATCACCCGTTTTTGTGAATACCGATTTGTGGGCGCGAGTTAGGTGCTCAGTTTGTAGGCGCACTTTTAGGTGCGCATTTAGATGCGCATTTAGATGCGCATTTAGATGCGTAATCGGTCTATAGTGTATATACATGTCGGAGTTGAGGTGAACGCACAGGCGGTACACGCGAGAATCTTTTAGTTAAGTGGGTAATACATGTGGTACGTGAAAATTCTTACCAAAAAGTAAAAATATTAAAATTTTGCCAACGTTAGAAGTTTTTTGCCCAACCTTAAAAAATTACTAATATTAAAAAAACAGCAATGTGACGGTGGCAAAAACTAAAACATTAGGGAGCCTTTGCAAATATATATATAAAAAAAAAAAAAAAAAAACTAATTAATTGTTAAAAAAAAAAAAAAAAAAATTAATATAAATGTTTTACCTTCCCTAGATTTTAAGAATTCAAAACGCGCATATTATATAGTCTATGATATTATTATATAACTTTTTTTTTATTAACCAAAGTTTATTTACCTATAGTTTTTCTTCTCTTTTTTTTTTGAGGGTTTTATCGTATTATTAAGAAACTTTACTTTTTTCTTTTTTTTTTTTGTTTTTTTTTATTCACTAAATTTATATTAAGAGATGATGAAAATGAACGCGTTTTTCCTTTTGGCTATAGTTTTTTCCTTCCTAGGATTTGGTGGAGCTCAACAGAAAAAAGGCATGACCAGCGGTATCTCAGAACGGAGAGTTCAAGTGGTTACCAATGCAGATGATCTAATAGCGAAGATAGATAAAGACCCAATGAAGAGCCAATACGTAACATATATTTACCATAGCTCCATATGTTCTTACTGTTCGAAGGTTACGAGTTCTATAGAGGACAACGAAAATGTAGAAATTATAAATTTCCATGAGGGTAATAATTTGGAAGAGCTACTGAAGTCGGATAAACCAATTGTCGTTTTAATGAAAAATATCAACAAGGGAAGTTCCATTGATAGAAGCAGTTTCTTCTCCGAACTGAAAAGAAAAGGAGGTAAAGTACAAGTACCAGCTCTTGGAATAAGTGATTATATTATGTACGAGTCGGATGAAATTATTAAATTTTACAAACATCTGATAGAGAAGGTTACAGGTGGTAATGGTGATGATGATTCTCATGAATCACAGGAGGAATAAATATTTTTTTATTCTTTTTAAGGATATATAAAAGGTGTATAATAGGAATGTTTTTTTTTTTTTTTTTTTTTTTTTCTATTGAATTTTTTTTTTTTTTTTTTTTTTTTTTTTTTTTTTTTTTTTTTTTTTTTTTTTTTGTCGCAAAAGAGAATAACCAATATATTACGCACCCTATAATGATGTAGAATCGACTGCATCTTTACCTTAGACAAAATTTCCACTGCATTAGCTGTGGATCAAAGTCTAACTTTTTGCACTTGTGCTTGGTTATGCAAAGACCTTAACGTATGCCCCACTCGTCTGTCATTCACTTTAAATTGAAAACATTTAAATTTTTAAGAAATTAAAAGTGAAATGGGGGAGGCGGGGGGGGGGGGGAGGAGGGGGAAAAAAGAAGTGTACTAAAAAAGTGCGTTGTTCTGCCGTGGGTAAGAGGGCATAGATGATCAAATGGCAATACCAAAAAAGGGTACATCACCAGGCGAATCACAAAAAAAGGGAATCGGATAAAAGGGAAGCGGGAGAAAGGAGAATGTTGTTACGAAAAAAAAAAGTGTGTATAAACATAAAAACACAAAAAGGATGGGAGAAGAGAAGAACATCTCATTCTTTACCATCCATATTTATCGTTCGTGGTTCTTCTTTTGCTGTAATTTGTCTTTTGCAAAATTTCATATTCCTTTTCTACAGCTTCTTTTGCAAGCCAATTTATCTGATGTTTTCGCTTCTGTTTATTCCCTTGCATAATTACCTTATCGAATGTGTTGCTAACCGGATTGTACACTTTGGTTTTTATATTATATTGCTGTTTTTTCTTTTTTTCCTCTGGGAGGGTGGGCTTCCAATCGTTTAGAATTTGTCTCTGGTCGATCACAGGTATGTTCTGCAGATCTACGTTGATTTCTTTTTTGGTTGAGAAGCCAAAGTTCGTGAGGGACAAGTTGTTTAGGTTTCCCTTTGGATGTGTAGGTGCACTGCATTTATACACATGTTGGCTAGTCACATCATATGGGTACTGTCTACCTCCATCTGAATTGACATTCTGAAAAAAGCTTCTATTTTCCCCTGGGGGCTCATGATAGTTTGTTTGCATAGGGTCGATTCCCCACTTGGGGTGTACATTATATCCCCAATCCCATGAATGTTTCGATCTTTTTTCATTGTAATTAATTTTATTAGCAATGCCTGAAGATTTATTTTCGCCTTCATTGTGCCTTTTTTTTTGGCACTTATTTGCTGATGGACAGGATGTGCTTTTTTTTTCTTCGTCACTTTTGGGTTGGCTGGATGGTTCTTCCTCCTTCCCTTTTGGCGTCTTCCTCTCGTTGCCTGTACTTTGTTCTGTTTGGTCTTTCCCCTTGGACGTTTCATCTCCCTCATCGGGAAGATCATCACTATCACTATCATTATGAGTGTCACTCTCATCTTCATCCTCAGTGTCACTATCTCTTTGACTGATTCCATGATGGTTGGCGTTTTCTTCAGCGGCATCTTCCTGCGTGAGGTTCTCTCTCTCTTGGGATTCCCCATCGCTCTCTTCATCACTGGAATAGTACGATCCAAGGAGATTTTGAAGATTCCGTTTTGATTCGACATTGTTCGTGTTTCCCCGGGAGGTGGACAATTCGTCAAAAGGGATTGGTTCATTTTTCGTAAATTTCTCCATTTTCCCTTGGTTTTTCTTTTCGTCGTTTTTCTTTTCGTCGTTCTTCTTTTCGTCCTTATTGTTTTTTTCTCTATTGGGTGATTTTTCGTTATAGCAACCCTGCGTCACGATTTTGCGTTCTTGGAGTTGGCGAGGATTTTCCTCCATGCTCTTCTTCCCATCGGACTTCATTTTGTTATTCTTGCCTGTTCGTCACACGCGTTACGCGATTTGGCTGCGTTTTACCTCGCTCCACATTTGTTTTCATTTTCTTTTTTCATTATTTTTCGGCATTTTCTGCTTTCTGCTTTTTGTTTTCTCCTTTCTGTTTTCACCTTTCTGTTTTCACCTTTCTGTTTTCACCTTTCTGTTTTCACCTTTCTGTTTTCACCTTTCTGTTTTCACCTTTTTGCTTTTTGCTTTTTGTTTTTAGTTTGGCGTGAATAGGAGGAAGAAAGTTAGCTGGAAAAGTGCGGCATTTTCCTTCTACTTCAGATCACGCTTTGCGTATTTGAAAATTTATTTTCTTTTTTATTTGTAGTTGAGGGGAAAATGCGTATTACTGTTCCTTGCGTCGTTACAAGATCCTTTGGATGAAAAATGCAGCAAGCCAATCGTGCGTGGGTAATATGGTAAGGCACGTTTTTTTTTTTTCGCATCCACACGTAGCACGGGAGTGGAAAGAGGCACGAAAATGGGAAGTGTGAAATGATCGGTGTAAAAATGAGAATTTACATGATTAAAGAGAAAAAAAATGGGAATAAAATGAAAGAACGCAGGATAAAGATGAAGAGATGAGGTGGAGGGGAAAAAAGAAAGCAACTCGCTTCTCAAATACATTTTTTTTTTATCACCTCGCTTGGTGAAAATTCGTCTACACAGAGAGGAAGAAAAAAATGTTTTTGAAGTCAGTTGTATTTTTCCTTGTTCATGTTTTCATCACCTGCACAAAATGTCATTCGTATTTTTTAAAAAATAAATATTTTGGAAATGTGTTCTTCATTAATTCGCACATAAAAGGCTTTAGCAAGAATGACGAGAAGAAGGTGGTGAAAGTACAGCGGAACAAGAGACGAGGTGTGCACCGGTGGGTTAGGAAAGGAGGGGGCCATTCTTCTACAAGATGTTTTTTTAAGTCAAAGGGGGGGAGTGTCCTTCTTCCAGGGGGTGGTAACCATGTCGGCATGAACAGTGGCAGTGGTAACCATGTCGGAATGAACAATGTCAATGGTAACCACGTCGGTGGGATGATCGGTGGTAACACTCCTCTGGGGAACTGTGATGGAGGTGAGTGGGTGCGCAGAAGACACAGAAGCAAACTCTTCTCCAACAATTTTGAAAAAGTTTTTAAAGAAAATTTCGACGAAAGGAGTCGACTGAAAAAGAGCGAGCTCATCTCCATCGTAGCCTGTATCTGCACAAACATAGTTATAGAATTTTTAAAAATGAAAGAAGAAAAGAAGACCGAAAATTTTGATTATCCATTTGACTATAGCTTAATGAATATCCTAAAGCTGGTGAATTTTGAATATGATGTGAATGAGGAGGTTAAGAAGAAAAGGAAAAAAGAGAAGAGGGAATTTAACCGAAGGAAATTCAAGGGGGGTGGTGTCCAAATGGGTTCAAATATGGGGGAAAGCGTCGCTAGTGGGAGGGGTGGCGAAGGAGATAAGAGGAGAGAGAACGATTCAGCGGAACGTGGTTTTGGAGGATCGCTAAATGGAAGTATATACGAAGAGACGGAGGAAGAAGTCAACATAAATATTGATAACAAGAATACAAAGGAAGAAAATGATAAATTGGACGAGTATATTAAAATGATGGAATTCAATACAATGGAAATTAAACATATAGAACCTTATATCGACCTTTTTTTTGGAAAGAAGACATTTGAAAAAGTTTTTGTAAAGAACAAGATAGATGTACAGAAAATTCACGATAAGCTAAGTGAGGCTTTGTTTGATAAGTGCCAAGAAAAAGCAAACGTGATGGAATTACAAAAGTTTGTTGAACAGGAGGAAAAAACATTGCACAAGAAAAGAGTTCATGTAAGGAATAGCTCCATGTCTTTTGACGAATATATGGAAGGTCTGGGTAGCTTAGAGGAGAGCAAGGGAGTGAGTGAGGTGGAGAAAATTCTGTACGACGGGGAGAAACCCTCAGATGGAGAGTTTACCTCTGAGGGGGAAACGAAAAAGAAGAAAAAAAAAAAAAGGAAAAATGACAATGTCATGATCAGCGAGTTGAAAGGTACTGAACGAATGGATGATGACCATTTGGGGGATAACATGGGGGATGGACCAGACACGGACAGCGATTTCTCCGATGGGGACCCTTCAGACGGAGGTAGGAGCAGCGGGGATAGCGTCTACAGGGGCAATGACCCAGAAGTTGAAGATTCCGATGGAAGTACAAACGGTGGGGGGGAAAGACACCAAGGGGGAGAGGAAGATTTTTCGGGGGGAGGGCAGGAACAGGAGCAGGAAGAATTCGAAGGGAAAGAGGAGAATAAGGAAGAGGGGGGAAGTGGAAAAAGTGGTGGAGTGGAATTCCTGAATGGAATTTCATACGCTTTGATAAGAAGGAAGGCAGAGATGGAAGGAAAGGATGACACGGAGATGGAGATAAATGGTGACTTATCCGTGCAGACAGGGGGCAACATCGTCTTGATAAAATTTTTGTACGATAACAAATACGCGTGCGAATTTAGGACAGACATAGGTGTGATAGCGTACCAGAGGGTGGAAAGTAAATCAACGCATGATGTAGGAGAAGGCTTAAAAAAAATGTACAGTCGAATCATCGGCGGGAAGGTTTTATCCGATGCCGACTTGATTAGAGGAGGCCCTTTTAAGGGAGTACTAGAAGATGTACATTTTGAGGAATTGTATGAGATGCCTTACAAGAAGAGGTTTGCACGAAAGCAACGTATCATTAGGGAAATGAATAATTCAATTGTGGTGGAGAAGGGGGTAAGCGAAATAGAGGCGTACCGTATGCTGTATGGGTACCTGAAGGTATGGGAAGAAGACTTACACTGCTACGAGGTGAACAAGGTCGAAATAAGGCACATGTGTGGGGTAGAGAAGGAGAGAAAAAGAGATGGGGAAAATTTGCTAAGTGAAAAAATGAAGTACAACTTTTTTCGCAGTTACGATGGGGAGGTTGATCGGGTGGTTGATCGGGTGGTTGATCGGGTGGTTGATCGGGAGGTTGATCGGGAGGTTGATCGGGAGGTTGATGCGATGACTGATGAGGTGACTGATCAGGTGGATGACGTACTTATCGATAGCGAACAGTACAGACAATTCGTGTGCTCGAACGATGATAACGCGAATGGAAATATCTACGACCACCTTGGAGGTGACTTTTCAAACATCGATTATATTTCTTTTAAGGCCAAACTGTTCATCAACAATAGGAAGGAAATTAACTGCTATGAGGATTTAGTAAGAAAGTTGACGTTTGATAATTCGAACTTAAGTGTAACCATCCTAAGTCGCTTGAAGGAAATAAAGGAAGATCTATCCTTTGTGTCGGGTGATAAGTTTTTAAAAAATTATACATTTGACGAGGAGGACGAGTTCTTGAATTTTAACAAAATTGTGCACAGGTGTATTGTCGAAAGTAGGTACCATACGATGTTTCCAAACGAACGTGGTGATCTCAAAGGGAAGGAAAGAAATTTTAAATTGTTTTGTCATTATGGTGATTCTTCAGGCACTAATAGGAGAGAAAGTGCGTTACCCACCGTTAGGGAGAGAAACGTTTTCGCATCGCAAGGGGGAAAGCGAATCACTCGTCTGGTAGCATGGGTAGGGAGAGCACTTCCCCTTAGTGCGAAAGTAAGTGCCGAAGAAGGTTTGAAAAAGAAGCAACAAAAAGGAAGAAAGAAAAAAAAAAAAAAAAAAAACATGGGTGATGCTGATTTAACGAGGACTGAAAATCAGGAGAATGATCCTTTTATCGAAGAAATGGATAAGGATTTGGTGCGTTTTGATGATATAGACAAGATTATGGAGGTACGTAGGGAAGGTGAGGAAAGTAGGAGCAATAGCGTGGGTGATAGAACAACCGGCTTGCTCAAAGACCAAGTGACTAGCCAAATGGTAGAAGAGGTAGGAAGCGAACAAAATAGGAACAATGGGAAAATCAGAAGTTATCTGGAAAAAATGCTAGAAAGACAAAAACAAGTAAACGATTTTTTAAGTTTAGAAAAAGCGCAAGAAAGTGTAAAAAAAAATTTAAGCGTGGTAAATTATGAAGAAGCCTTTAAGCAACTTAAGAATCAATTGAAGGATAACTCCAAAGGGAAACAACAGACAGTCGGGAAGGAGAGTGATCAGGTAGAAGTGACAGAAGTTCAAGACATAGATGATGAAGAAATCGAAAGGCAAATTAAAGATATACTACAAGGGAAGAACGTAAATGTGGAATCATGTCGGATAGGGCACCTTGAAGAAGGGGGCGGAGTGGATACAGAAGAACCTAAAGGAAAGGGAGACCAGAAAGAAGAAGAGGAAAAGAAAAAAATTGATGAATTTTTTAAAAGTATGAGAGTGGAAGTGAAATTGAGTAGGGACATGTGCGTGGGGTGTGGAATACCCTTTCAGTCTTCTGACGAGAGGAAGTTCGGATTTTTGAAAAGACATGTATACGACAGGGTGGTTAGCAGGGATGAGGGGGTCGACAGGAGGGATATATTGCGCGATATATATGAGGGGGGTGCGCAGGAGAAGTGTGGGAACGAGGTTGGAAATCTAACCGCCCAAGGGAAGGACAAGTTCATTGGCGAAAAGATGGTGTGTGATATGAGGAGGAAGGTGATTGACCAACTGGGGGGGCAACCAGAGGAGGAGAATAAAAAGAAGCAACTGCTGGGGGAGTTTCACAAATTGAGAGGAGAAGCCATGAGCAGGGTTATGGAGTTAGGGAGGGGTGTAAATTCTGAAGGTGGAGAGAACATCTCTGTGGGAGTGCAATCTCCCGAATGGAATAACACACAGGGAAGAGGCAACAGTATGATGCAGAAGAAGGTAGACGAAGGAAAAGGAGGGGAAATGCCTGAAGATAAGTTGTACTTATGCGAACGATGCTTCAATTTAAAATACAAAAATGACATAAAGGAAAATATGATAATTAATTATAGAAATAATAATGAAATTAGTGCCCAAGATTTCGAAAAATACGTAATAAATATTTTTAAGAGAAGATGTTTTATAATTTATATCGTAGACATTTTGGATTTATACGTTTATTCCAATTTGAAAAATTTATTTTTTTTATATAAGATGCATTCGGATAAGGTTAATGGTAAGAGTGAGGGTTTTTTTTTTTGCATAAATAAGGTTGATCTTTTACCCGAGTATAAAGAATTCACTGTGAAGAATTATGTGTATAATTTTCTGCGGAGCAACAAGATCAATGTACCGTTTCGGAATATATTTTTGGTGAGCGCCAAGACCGGTTACAACGTGAAGAAGCTGATTTACACGGTGTATATGAGGAGCAGAGTGGTACGCAAGAGGCGGAAGGGGCGCTTAGCCAAAGGTGGGGATGTTAACGGGGTCGACGGGCAAGGTGGAAGTGAAACTGACGACAATAACGACGATAGTGATGATGATGAGGAGGAAGACGATGATGAATATGATGATGATGAGGTCGACGGAGTGGATGATCAGCTATATCGTGACGATGTTAGCGCAGACCACATGAGCGAACTGGTCTCCCCGCCTGGAGAAGCACCGAAAAGGAAGAAATTTTTCTTCCTCAAAAACGTGAATATTTACATGGTCGGAAATGCCAACAGCGGGAAATCTTCCCTCATGAATTACCTACTGAAGAATGTAAAAAAGAAGGATAACCGAAATTTCGAAATTAGCAACAGCATCATCCCAGGAACAACATTAAAAAATATACAAATAAAGTTAAGTAAAAATATAACGATTAATGACACCCCAGGAATTATATCCAGTCAGTCCATTCTCTCTTGTCTTAACTTTGATGAAATGAAATACGTGGTATGCACAAAGTTGAAAAAAAAAGTAAGATCCATTTATATAAATAAAAACGATTATATTTTTATCGGAGGACTTGTATACATTCACATTTTAAATATTAAAAAACATTACGCCATAATGTCTTTTTTTATGTCGGAGAAAATTCCGATAATAAAAAGGAAAAACTTTTGCAAAGACGCAGGGAAATTTTTAAGGGAGAAGATAGGGAGCGGGT
This sequence comes from Plasmodium knowlesi strain H, assembly GCF_000006355.2. Classification (NCBI taxonomy): domain Eukaryota; phylum Apicomplexa; class Aconoidasida; order Haemosporida; family Plasmodiidae; genus Plasmodium; species Plasmodium knowlesi. The sequence goes on along the minus strand of NC_011913.2, from coordinate 2,210,246 downwards.
TTCTTTATCCCCCATTTTCAGTAGAAAGATTTGATGAATTGAACAATTTTAAGGATTGCTATTTTAATATTACAAATCCATGTGTCGACCGGGACAGTGGTAGTTACGATATCCATATACAGGGGTTGGGGTGTATCACTTTTTACTCATTTGAGAACATTGAATTTTATTTGCACACGCTGAACAATGTAGATGTTGTTTCCAGGAGCTCCCTTATGCCGTACCATAAGAAGTATGGCAGTCTGAATATTTCGAAGGGGAAGTAGTAGCGATGCCGAGATCCCCTCAACGTAGATGGGGATGGTGGAAAGACTGAGACAAGTCGAGGGGAAAAAAAAAACTACATCCCTGTGTATTTGTTACATGACGTCAGTGTCGTGTCGAGCTGTTTTTTTCGTTTGGCTGCGAAACCATTTTGTTCGCATTTTCCCAACCGTCTGTTTATATATTGACTCATTTGACTCATTCGACTTTTTTTTTTTTTTTTTTTTTTTTTTGTCTTTATTCATCTTCATTTGGTCAAAACCTCTTGGCGATAATTTCGTGAAGAGGTGGCCCTGGCTGGGCGAAAAAAAAAAAAAAAGATATGACAATAGAAAACGCGCAACAGTAAAATAATAATAATATTTGCACACATCACTAATAAGTTTTAACACAAAAAAAGGAGCAAAAAAGGAGCAAAGAAGGAGCAAAAAAGGAGCAAAGAAGGAGCAAAAAAGGAGCAAAGAAGGAGCAAAAAAGGAGCAAAGAAGGAGCAAAAAAGGAGCAAAGAAGGAGCAAAAAAGGAGCAAAGAAGGAGCAAAAAAGGAGCAAAGAAGGAGCAAAAAAGGAGCAAAGAAGGAGCAAAAAAGTGTTCGCAAAGAGGTGATCAAATGCGGGTAGGTACTTAAAAATTGTTAAGGTGTGGACAGTATTGATGATAGTGGGGAAGGACAAGCTAACGTGTTGAATGCAGTCAAAAGAGAGACATACACGTTTTATTTGCGAGGCGTGGTACTGCCTCTGTACACGCACCTATCAAAGTGACTGATTATTCTTTGAGTTGAAGAACTCCCGGTAGGAAGGATTTGCAGTCATCAACTCCTTGTGGTTGCCAACGAAGATATTATTTCCACTGAAGAAAATAATTTTGTCCATGAATTGTAGATTTTCCATCATGTGTGTAATAATAAAGGTGGTTTTTCCAAGGCATAATTTATGTAGCGCTTTTTCTATGGATTTTTTATTTTCATTGTCCAAATTGCTTGCATGCTCATCAAGGACGATAATTTTTGAATTTTTTAAAAAACATCTGGCTATGCAAATTCTTTGTTTTTCTCCAATGGATAATTTGGTACCTCTTTCCCCAACAAGAGTATCATACTGCTTATCCATTTGCAGAATTTTTTCATGTAATTCCGACTGGATGCAAGCATCAATCATTTGTTTATCTGTACATTGGAAATTCCCATACTTTATGTTGTACGAAATGGTGTTGTTGAATAGGATGGTGTCTTGTGGAACTACACTTATGTTCTTTCGTAACGTGTACAGATTAATGTTTTCGATATTTTTGTTATCAATGTATATATTTCCGCTATTTATATCGTAAAATTTGAGTAGCAATTTTATAAGGGTGCTTTTTCCAAGTCCACTTTTTCCTATGATGGCTACCTTTTCTCCGTTTTCAATGTTACATGTGAAATTTTGGAAGATATAATTATTTTCTTTTTGATTTATCTCGCTTTTAGATTCATCCCTTGTGGAGGTTAATGACATCGTTTGAACGCTCTCCCTAAGTGCATTCTTTAGGTTGTCCTTTATTTCGTCTTTCATGGGGGCAATTGGCTGCTCCTTTGCATTGAGCCAATTTTTTGGGAAGAAAAATCTATCTCTCATTGTTTTGAATAATCGTGATAATTTGGATATGCTTTTTGGAGGTACTTCATCTTGGTTATCTCCCCCACTTGTTCGAAAATCTGAGTCTTTACTTTCCTCCATGACGGGGTATTTAAAGGAGACATTTTCAAATTTGACATTTCCCGTTTTTATTTTTAATTTGTTGGAATAATCTGGTGACTGAATTTTCTTCACGAGAATTCTGATCATACATTCTATATCGACAAGGCTCAGTTTCGTTTCTCGGTAGATGGTGCCAAACATGTTCAGGGGCATAGCTAGCTGAAAAAGCAGTGTGTTTACCAGGATGAGGTAACTAAAAGGGAATACATCATTAGCAATGTTTATATAGGTTAGATAAAGGCACAGGAAAAGATTAAAATTTAAAATAATTTGCTGGCCAAAATTTAGGAGGGATAAAGATTTCTGAACATTGATAGCTTCCCTTTCATATTTCTTTTGCTCTTTTATAAATTTTTTCAATTCGTGCATTTCGTTTGTGTAGTATTTTACTTGTTCCACATTTTGGATTGAGTCTAGGAAAATATTAAAGGTATTTTGTTCTGACTTGTTCATAAATTTTCTGATGATGGTTCTTCTTTTGGTAACAAGGGTTGTAAAGACGATGTACAAAAACATATTAAAACAGGTAACTAGTGAAACACTGTAGTGTATTTTGTACGTTAATATGTAGAGGTATAAAAGGAATTCGATAATTATTGGAATGACTTGGAACACCAAAACGTTAAGAAGGTTAGTGATGCTTTTACAGCCCCTGTTAAAAATGAAGGATAACTCTCCATTTTTTTTGGAGAGTATATAACTCAGTTTTAAGTTGTGAATTTTATAAAAAAATAATTTACTTACATAGGTGGAAATTCTCTGACTTATTGTGTTGAAGACGCTGTTTCTCAATTCGTTTAAACTTGATGATAGAATACGTGAAAAGACATATGCCAGAAGTATCATTACACTTGAATTGTTTGATAATAAATTTCCATCCAACTGGGGATTCAAACTCTTTTCCAAATTAACATTTTCAATAAAGGATGACAAAAGAATTGGAGTATATATAATGGATATTTTGGAACATACCAAAAAAATGAAAGAAAAAAATATCTTCGTTTTCAACTCTTTATTTTTGTATATAAAATTTTTAAAAACGTAGACTAAGATTTTTATGTTAATATTTATTTTGCTATTTTTATTTGCATTTATTTTTTCCAGGTTGTTCAATATATTTTCCAGTTCTTTTATTTTTAGCTTTTCGTATTCTTCAGGGGGTTCGTCCGTTCTTCCCTCCGTTGGACTTTCACTCGCGGTATGATCATTCCTATAGGCACCCCATTCAGACTGGCTGCCCTCCTTCGAAGTGACTCGTTTCTTTTCACTTTCCTCCCCCACGTTCGTTCCAAACCATTTCACGGAAGCATAACGGTGTAGACACTTGTTTGCTATCCTTCTTTGGAGCGGGTAATACGTTGGATACACCACACCATTGCAGTTGGCATATGTCTGGGGGAGAAAAGCATCATGATGTCGCTCTTCATTTTTACCATTTCCTATGTTACGGTTAGATGTATGGGAGGAGTTGCTGTTCTGGGGAGTTGTCCGCTTTCGGGTGCTATGTGTGTAACTAAAATGGTGGTGCGCGTGATTTAGAGTTGGCCCATTTTTTAGGAGATACTTCTGGGAGGGATAAAATCTACGGTGGAGAGAATGCAGCGCAACATCAGTATAGCTTCTACTTTCAGGTAGCCCACGGAAGGGGTGTGTGCTCTCCTTAGCTACTTCATTACCCGTGGAGTTGTTTGCTTTTTTTATTTTTTTTATTTTACGTAACAAGTATGAGGAGATGATTCTTTTTAGAGAGCTCCGGGTTGGTTCATTCTGTGCGTTCTTTTTGCAGTTGTGATTTGTTTGGTGACTAGTTACGAACGTAGCGTAGAGGTGTTCTGCTATTTTTCGGGTTCTTCTCTCGTCTTCGCAACTGATGAGGTGTTTTTTTTTGTTTAAAGTTGAAACATGTTGACAAAAAAATTGTTGTGTTGGGCGTGCATTTTTCCTGAGGCATCTGTAACTTTGCATATTTCAGAGCTGTTTTTTTTTTTTTTTTTTGGTCCCTGTGGTTGGATGCATGTCCTTGGTGGTAGGGACACGGAGAAGAAGTTCCACCGTATGGACATATATATGTGCAAAGTGGCACACATGTACCACTCACACATGTGCAGAATGACTATGGAGATTCGTCCAAATGGTTTATCCGATGGCAATGTGCATGGGTAGGAAAAGTGTTCTTCTCTTTCTGCGCTCACCCTGAGGAGTGCGACTTGGTCTCCTTTACGAACTTTCCAAAGTTGGAAAAATGATTTAACCTGCTCTTCCTAGAAAGGACCACATAAAAGTGGCCTATTATTACTCACTACAATATGAGCAAACCGTTTCTCTATGCACTCCTTATCGTATGTGTAAGTGTAACATGGGGGGGGTGGGTATATATGGTCATCTGCATGGACGCTATTAAAACGAAAGAATTAGGCAAGAATTTTGTAAAACGAAAGAAGAATGGATAAAGGCAGGTTATTACGCAAGCTCCGCCTTCATGTCATGATCAAAAATGTAAGAAAAAAAGAATGGTATTTGTAACTTATGGTACGCACTTGGGCAAGAGGACAATAAAATGGGAAAGAAACATTTATTCGAGAAAAAGGCTACCCCCTTTTTTCTATATCATGAAGAAAAAAAGAAAAGAAAAAGAAATAATAACAAAATAAAATAAAGTAGAAGGAATATGAACATATGCAATCCTTCCCACCGTGCGTTCGCACAAATAATGTGCTGTCACTGCTGCAGGCCCTGGTGGCAAAACGTACAACGATGAGGAAGTGGAAAGAAAAATTCACGCAAGGGAAAAAAAAAAAAAAAAATGTATAACATACTACATATGCTTAGGCACACGTAAGGCATGTACATTTGCAAACATTTTCGAAAAGGGAAAAACAACGAAAAGTGCAAAATGGGTACAAAAAGGTTTCTACTTTTTTTTATGAAAAAAAAAAAAAAAAAAAATTCATGAATATTTCGCCTTTGTAGAAAAAAAAAAAAAAAAAAAAAAAAAAAAAAAAGTTATGAAAAAAATTCCCGCGGACGGATGCCACAATTTTTTTTAAAAATATTGCCAACATTGGTTGTTTTGTTTTTTTTTCAATCGAATCTTTTGAAGATGTGATACATAACCTCGCGCGTTTTATGCAGATAATTTATTGACGTTGTGGCATTTTTGGCGTAAAGTTCAGTTCCCGCATGGAGCGCCCTTTACATGTAGAAAGGTATATATTTTTTATTTTCTCGCCGTTTTCTTACCGACTTGTGGGTTAGATATTTTGGAAAAGGAAACGGAAGAAAAGAAAAGAAAGCTATCAAGAAAGGGAGCATGAGAAACAGACGTTTTTATTAGCGAACCCACGTTTTGATTGATATGCCTCTTTATACAAAAACATATATTCCTATTGTTCATAAAGATATCGTTATGCATACTTATATAAGTGAATGAGGAAAATGAGCGAAAGGACAAGGAAGTAGAGAAACCACTGTTCGGTAAATTTACCTGCCCAAAATTTACGCTACGGAATTCACTTTCTCTTAAAAAAAAAAAATAAAATAAGATACCTCTCAGAAGTAACACCAAAAAAAAAACAGAACTTCCTCTTCCCCCCTCCCAAAGAAAAAATGTCGTATTTCGAGCCGATAATATTAACCCATAAGAAAAGGAAGATCAAGGAAAGCAATAATTTCCTATTCGACTTTAAAGTTTTGAGCTCCGGAAATGACAAGGGATGTGTGAAGTCGATAAGCATTTGCAGCAAGTTCATTGCGATTGGTTGCAATAATGTGGTAAGGCATAGTGGGAGAGTTGATTGCGGGGGGGAGCTCCTCCTTACGCAATGTTGCAAGTAGGCCAATCTGCCTAGGATCGTCCTCACGGAAGAGAGAAACAAGAAAGCATGATGCACGTGCATATTAGCACATCACCATATAAGCATCCCCTCACGATTGAAGGGAACGCAGATGGGAGTGCACATTTGAGCTATATCTGTAGATGCATGTTTTGAGAGGAGACACGAAAAAAAAAAAATATTTTTATAAAAATTTTATCACCTTACCGATTCATCTTCACGAACGTTTTACGATATTTTATTTTATCTCCCTTTTTTTTTTACACCTGCCTCCTTCGTTAGGTCATCCTGAATAGCATAACGGGAGAGAGATTAGGTAAGAAGTACCAGTGCCAAGAAGGTATTACGAAATTGAAATTCAGAGATGAAGAGATGTTAGGAGTTGGATTAGAAAATGGGACCATAGATCTCGTCGGAATATTTTGCTTTGGAAGAATAAAAAGTTTGCGTGGACATAAATCAGCTATTAATGATTTAATTTTTAGCTCCAATTTTCAAACCTTATATTCTTGTTCTAGAGATTTTACGATAAAAATATGGAACATATGGGAAGGCATTTGTGAGCGTACCTTAGATTATCACATTGATAGTGTAACGAATATTTGTTTGTATACATTTGATGGAAGTGCAGGAGATGGTCCTCATTTAATAAGTTGCAGTTATGATGGTTATGTATATTTGTATAACATAAATTCGAAGAAAAAAATCAACCAGATAGAGTTAGACGAACCAGTTGATTGTTTAAATATTTTTCAAAATAATTATATTGTTTTATCTGTGAAAAATGTAATTAAATTTTACAAATTGCAGAATCTAGAATTTCTAAAAAATGTGATAATTTCCACCAAGACTTGTTTTTATTTGGGTAGTTTTAAACATTACCTTGTGGCGGCCAGTTTGGATTTGTCTATATATTTTTTGGATCCTTTCTACAAGGGCATGGAGGTAGGTGTATAATCCATATATATATATATATATATATATATATATATATATTTATGTTTTCCCTTGATGAGCACATGACGGAATAAATACATGGGTGGAAAATTTTTAATTCATGGAGATAATTTTATAATTGCCTCTTTTTTTCAGAAAATAAAAGTCGTGAGCATTGCGAATTTTTTGAGTGCCCCTAAATCGGTTGACTTTTCAAATGGAGTACTAGCCCTGGGAGAAATGTAAGTCTGCGGGTGGAATACTTATCTGTGCATTTTTGCGTATGTGCCTGTAATTGGATCCTCTTTTTTTTTTTTTTTTTTTTTGTGCCACTTCGTGTGCACAGAAATGGGCCTACTAAGGAACGCATATTTCCTCAACTTTCCACGCAGGAATGGGAAATGGCTTATCGAGGTGTACAATGAGAAAGCGAAGCAGAAAAAACGGAAGCGTAAGGACAGCGGTCCTTTGGTAGATATTCCGGTAAGCGTGTGATGAAAAGTTGACGCGGGAAAAAGAATAAAACAGAAAAAAAAAAAAAATACGAAACAATAGCAAGGGCAGCCAGATAGACAAAATTCCGTTGTCGCTAATTTGATCAATTTATTCCTCCCCCGCATATTAACACAACTTCACATTTTAAATATACTACCCTCATTTTAGGAGACGATTCATATCTTCACTAGCACGGAAATAAACAACTACTTAAAAAACTTCAGATATCATGATGCCCTCATGTTCGTGATAAAGACAAAGTAATAAAACATTCCTAGAAAGTACTTTGAAATATAATCCTAAGAGGAGGAAGCAAAGGGGGAAAAAAAAAAAAATGCTTACATGTGTGTGTGCAAGATTCTGTTCATTCGTAACCTTTCATGTGTTTTACTTCTTCACCCCATTTTGTTAATTTTTTTTTTTTTTTTTTTTCCTCCCATTGTGAAGCCCCGAATCAACGTTATCCCTGCTGGACTACTTTTCGAAACACAAAGTTATGATCCCCGCATGTCGAACATACTCTATCGAGGACACCATCAAAGTGTTAAACTTTTTCAGAAAAAGATTCGTAATGGACATTTTAATGTTTGAGTTTTTCTTTTCCTTTTTCTGTAAGTTGTCCCACTAAATGTAGGGAGAATATTTTTGCGCCTGTAAAAATTGATCAGCGCTTTTTTTTTTTTTTTTTTGCTCATTTAGTGCATATACATATTTATTTTTTTTTTTCCCTCTTTTTTTCGCAGATGTAAATAAGTGGATTGCCACTACAAGGAATCCCAAATTGTTGGACGAGCTGAACGTCTTGAGAAGGGTACAAAAAGGGAGAGCGTAGCCAAGTGGCTATACATTGTGTAAAGCTTTACATTGGGAGAGTGAGAAATTGGAATGTTCTATCCATTGAAGAGCGTTTGCTCCTTTTTGTATTTTCGTATTCCTTCCCCTTTTGCTTGCTTTCCCATTTTTTTATCATTTTCTCCTCCTTCTTTCTTTTTCCCCACCTGAACAGGGATTTGAGAACACGCAAAATTTTATGAAGTATTATCAGAATTTAAAAGACATCGCGGATTTTCTGAAGAGTTAAATGGATGTTTTTTTTGGACACATGAGTAACTGTGCCTCTGCACGGTTGTAACATTTTGAGCAATTGGCTTTGCCGTTACGGTGTTAGTCTTTGGTTTAGTCTCTTATGTGCTCTCTTTATTACTCATTTGCTTGTTTATTTGTTTGTTCGTTCGTTCGTTTGTTTAGTTTTTTTTTTTTTTTTTTTTTTTTTTTTTTTCATTTTGTGATTACAGCACAAATATCATTTGGGAAGGGCACATTTTATTAATTCGATGAAATGGAGCTCCTTTTTTCAGCGCCATGTTATGTTGTTTTCATTTTTTTTAATTACACTTGTGCGGTTTCTGGGGGTACGCCAGACCCACAATAAAATATAACGAATAAACGATAAACAATAAATGGTTAATCGTGTTTGTCTATCCAATTCAACGTGGATCAAATGAAGTTGTGAGAGGTGGTTTTTTTTTTTGTGAAAAGTATTTGTGCAAATATAGGCATATGGGGAATAGAGTACTCTCCCCCAAAAGTGAATATATGAAGTACAAATTTTTAGAAGGTTCCAAATGTGCATAATACAGTGACGCACAAGGTACCAAATAATTGGTAATGAAAAGGTGTTTGTGTGTGAAATAAAAAATTCCCTTTGCGGGTACCACTTCTAAGATACAGCTAGGGTTGATAAATTCTGTGCTGCCTCCTTCCCACGCAGACCACGTGGTGCGAACTTTCCGACTATCTTCCCTGCTCTCCTACCTCGAATTATTGCTCTGATGTAAATTAAATAAAAAAACTTACAATTGGTAAAGTCGTAGATGTAATTGTTTATATATTTTTGACGTGCACTGCTTGTAATTGTGTGTATCCATTTGTGAGCGTATTTTCCCTTTGGATTGATTTTCGCTTGATAAAGATAAAAAGACCGGGCAATTATTTTGTTAACTATCCTTTGGTAAAATACAAAATGGCTGAGACGGGGTGAATGGATCATACCTGTGCATACAGAATGGTCGAAATTATTCACATGTTCACAGAAATTTATTTTTCTTTTTAACAAATATTTGATGCACACCGTTTGATAGAAGGTGTGGAAGTAATTTTGGACATCTGTTTTTTTTAAAAAATTGAGGTAGGTTTGTGAACTTTCTGGGAACATAGAAATTGGGCAGAAGGAACAACTTGCTCGATCGTTTTTTTTAATTAATTTTTTAAAGTAGGTGATTGTGGGAGTTAACCCGAACAGCTTCACATAGAAGAGCATAACTAGGGGGTGCATAAAGTAGCCGTTCAGGTGTAGATTCTTAGTGAGGAGGAAGAAGAGTTGTTCGATATCCTTGTTCGAGAGGAAGAGATTATGCGCGGGGGAGTGAGTAGTCGCCGGGTTCGTATTTGCAGGGTTCGCATTTGCAGGGTTCGCATTTGCACGGTTCGTATTTGCAGGGTTCGTATTCGCAGGGTTCGTATTTGCTTCGTTAGCATTCGTTTCGTTTGCTGCTTCCCCCCAGACGCCTTGGTCGTCCTTTCCAAGCTGCGCGCAATTGTTGCCAAGGATAGCCAGAATTTTTAAAAAAATAAATTGGATTTTCTGTCCCGGCTGAAGGTAGACAAGTTGGTAGAAGGAATAAAGAAGGTCCCGTATCTTTACCGTTTTGGTTTGTTCTATTTTACTCTTATCTATTAGGGATAGAAATTCGGAGTTCCTCAAACTGCATGCATAGTTGGGTTTCAATGTCACGGAGAAATTGTTAATATGTGAATAAACCTTTCTCAACAGGGCGTCTAATATTTTGGAGCACTCGAACGTGTGGAACGAAGATGCTTTTCTTATAATGCAAATAAGAATTGACAAATCTTTTAAATTCTGTGTTTGGTTTACTATGTGCTGTATGAAGGTTTTTCTATTACTTAGAGGGATAATGGCGTGGTGGTGATAATTAACCTTTTGCTGTTGATTCGTGAGGCCTTTATTTTCCCTATCGTTTGACTGATAAAATTTATTTATGTACTTTAGACGTATCTCCTGTACATAGTTGGTGTCGAAGTTTAAAAGAATTTCGCACAAGTGTGTTAAAATTTTTTTTTTTTTCTTTTCATTTTGTTCTTGCTTCAGATGGAGTAGAGCTTTTTCTTGCGTCTTAATGTTGAGAACGCTGTACAGAAAAACTAATTTCGCCTTGTGATTAAATTTGAAATAATTAAAGAAAAAAATATCCAAAAAAGTGGGAACGGAAAATATGATGTTACCATTTCCTTTGTTAATATTTAAATGTGCTGACACTTTCCCCACATATTTATTTATATTTTCTCTATATGCGCCTTTCTCGTTCCTGTTTTTTCCATTCAGCTCATTGTATATATACAGGCGAGTTAAATTATCAGCATAGCTCTGTTCGTCGCAAAAAATGTGTAACTTTTTTCGAGCTACTGGTTTACAAATGCGTGATTTAAATCGGGAAAAATTGCTCATTGAAGGGAACGGGTGGGGGAAACACTCACTTGGGCAGGGGATTCCGGCATGTAGCAGTAGTGATAATTTAAAAAATACGGGTGGTTAGCATCATAGTCCAGTTGGCATGGTGAACGGTATAACGAATTTTTTCACATGCATGGGACGGACAAGAGTACATGTAATTAGCTACATTGTGGAAGGGGGGGGGGAAAAAAATTCAAGCCAGTTTGCTACTACATTATGCAGTTCTGTTTATATAAATTGTGACATAGGCAACATGCGTCTTTAAAGCGTTTGTTCGAAGCTGCTTCATAGATTTAATCCTAGTTACCTTTTTCTCATTTTTCTTCTTTTTTCCTTTTTTATCATTTATCATTTATCATTTATCATTTTTCTTTCTTTTTTTTTTTTTTTTTTTTTTTTTTTGTGGAAAAGTTAAAGTGCGATTATGCGGCTGTTATCCCTCTGCCTATTGCAGGGTCTGTATCATTTTGTATATCACCATCCTCCACGTTAAGTGAAGTATGCATAAAGGCGTACATAAATGAAGAAATCGTACCGAACCTGTGCAGAAGGACACATATATGTTTATAGGTATGCACATGTATATACAATCTTGTTTGCAACGTTTGATCCGCACGGCGATGAATTTTTCTCTTCCTCCCATGGGAAAAATATTTCCGCGAAAATGGTTTGAAGATAAATTGTTCTCAAATGCTCGAAGCGGCAATTGAAATAGCAGTGCACGAGAAGGGGAATTGTAAGCATGCCTCATGTGCCGCTTAAATTATGGCAAATGTGTTTCGTTTCTCCTTCTGTGCGTTCTGAAATAATTTCCCCTCCCTTTTTGTAATTTAAAATGTTTGTTTCCTCCCCACCCCACCCCCCCTTTATCTTTTTTTCCATTTTGAAAATTGGCAAAAAAGCTTGACCCAATATTTTTACGTTTCGCATATATATATGTATATGTATATATGTATATGTACATATGTATATGCATATATATGTGCTTATGCGCTTGTGCTTGGGCCTCAGCTTAGGCACATGTTTATGTATTTTTCTCTCGCGACGAGGAAAAAAAGGCCAAGGGGAACCTCTGGGGGAGCTCGTTTTGGGGGAAAACGCCTTGGCGTGAGAAAAATGCGCCTTGACCAGGAGAAGCGTAAGAGAAGAACGAAAAACGTGTGAGAAGCATTTTGGAAAGCCTTTTAATTTCTTCCTCCGATTGTCAAAAAAATAAAATAAAATAAAATGCCGATTTATTTGTGGCGCCTTTTCAAATATCCCTGTTAGCCTTTTTTTTTTTTTTTTTATACATTAAAGCCTTTGTGCAGAAGTAGTTTGTTGTCCCATTGTGCGTTTTTTAAAGGGATGTATACTTGAGCCTTGTCATAATGAAAGTAGTGAATATAATTAGGAAGGTTTTTTTTTGCATTTTTTTTTTTTTTTTTTCCTTCCCTTCTTGTACTTTTCCAAGTGAGAACCAGATAAACGTATTGGTGCTTACGTGGGAGAAACGGCAAAGGTGGCTTGAAGGGACGAGCGAAGTCGTCTAGGCCGTGTAAACATGCGGAAAGGTGAAAAAAAGGAGGTTGAAAAAAAAGGGATAAAAAAAAGAGGTTACAAGAAAAGGGGAAGAAGAAGAGGTTAAAAAAAAGGGGAAAGGTAAAGAGAAGAAAAATTTCGAGAAAACATAATCGAGCGGTGGAATTGCGAATTGGACAGAGCGCAACCAGGAGGAAGAAGACAAAATGAACGACTTCAGTGAGGAGTACGATTTTATGCAAAGAATACATAAAATCGATGGACAAGGGAAGAATGACTATACATTGAAGGAGGGGATTAAGAAGAAAGACGAGGAAGGGCATTTTGGAAGAGAAAAATTGGAAAAAGATTTTTATTTAAAAAGTAAATATGACAAGTACAGTAGCACACTAAGCGGTTTCGAGAAGGATGATAAATTTTTATACATGAACAGATTAAAAAATGAAAACGAGAAGGATATGAAGAAGCGAGAGAGCAGCTCGAACCGCAGTAGCATTAACGAGTTAGCCAAGGTTAACGAAGTGGTTTATTACATTCACGCGAATAAAAAAAATGTGTATGAATATATAACTAATCAAACAGATTTAGAGAATACGTATTATCAGATAGAGGAAAAGCCACGTAATATATCAGGAAATTTGGTGAAAGAAAATGAAGAATATGTGTACTTAAACGATAATGCCTATTACAAATTTAAGATAATGAAAGATGATAAGGAGGATGAGGAAGGAGAGAAAGGGATTGGGGAAGCGAATGAAAAATTAAAGTACACATTAGATGGAAGTAAGAATGTGATAATCGAAAATATGATTGAGTCAGACAATATGTTGTTACACCTGTGTAACACTTTTTTTTCCGTTAAAGATTGGGTGAAAAATATCTTGATATTTTTAAGTAAAATTTTTCACTTTAATTTTTTGGACTACACATACATAAAGAATTACTCATTGACAAATTATTTCGATAAAAATGTGAAGGATTATATGAAATATTTGAAGAAGAACGAAGACTTAAGATTAATAAATAATGATTTTCTTGCGAGGAGAAAATACATTCCTCCGTATTTCGTGTACAATTGCGTTGACTGCAATTATAATACCAATGACAATGGAATAATAATCTTGTCATCCATTCTTCCATTCATTCATAGATTCGACTATGATTACAAATTGCGGCAAATGAGAACGAAGGAGGAGGAGTTGGATAACATACTGAATAGTGAAAAGGGGAGGAAAGGAGGTGGAGATGGAGGAATTGGTAGCCGATTGCTAGATTCGATTAGACGCATTAGGAACTTCTTCTTCGGCAATTTATTTGAAGAGAATTCTTCTGGAAATAATGTGGGTGGTGGATATGGAGATGGAGGCACTGCGGCAAGCAACAACACGAGTGAATACACGGAATTTTTAAAAAAGTTCGAAAATAGCATAAACGAGGAAGGGGAATTAATTCAAGATATTTTATTTTCTGGAAAGGCACAAATGATATTTATTAATTTTAAGCAGATAGAAAACAATTTCAACAATGTCATCGGTAATGTAGAAATAAAGAACGAGAGAGTTCAAGTGAGCAATTTAATCCTTGGTTATGAAAAAAGAGAGCATATAAAATATACGGATATATTAATTTCTAACATTTTAAAAAATATCAAAAAGAAATATCCTGATATGGTTATCAATGATGAAAATCCAAGGCAGTTCATTTATGAAGAGAATGAATTTTCAGATAAATATGCTCCAAATGGAGAGGAAAACTTTCATCATGATTACTCCCCTTTGAGTAATAAAGACGGTGAGGCGACGATGACTGATAGTGTAGACATGCATATGAAGAAGGAACACTACATGTTGTCAGACTTGAAGGAGTATGTGTACAATGCCCCTTCGCATTTGATGAAAGACAAAAGAAACAATTGTGAGTATGTAACATGTGTGTGCTTTGATAACAATTCAAATAATTGTAATTTGATAAATAATTTTGTTCTAGGTTACAATACTGGAAAAGTGGAATACATTTATGGGAAGATCGTATACAGTAATATAAGTCATTGCGATTTGTTGATAGATTATTACTCCAAGAAGAATAAGAAATTTTCATACGAATTGAGCAAGAGGATTTTTCTAAACGGCGCGGTGATAAAAGTTGCCTTTGCGCCGAACGGTTTTTTTTGTCTAGTGTTAACAAGTAAAACGTTATACATTTGCAATTTTTTTTATTTCTCCATTTATGAGATTCCGAATATTTGTTTTAAGTCGCATTTTGTGAATTTCCTCTGGATAAATAATAATAGTTACTCCGTTTTTACTGATAATGGGAATGTGTACTTGTACGAGAAGAGTTTAAAGAATGATGGGGTGAATAGTTTCTCCCTGATGAAGACATTTTGCGTGCAGCAGCCCATTTATTTGAACTCCATTTGTGAGTACCATTTGTATAGCAACTGCATCTACCTGTACACGGGCGAAATAGAGAAAAGAAGGAGGAGTAAAAATGGCAGCCATCATTTGTTCAAGAAGAAGAAGAAGAGGAATAAACATATGAGTGATTACTTTTACAAATACGATTGCAATTTTGTTATTATCGACTTGAATGCAGATGTGTGGAGAGGTGTTAGCGGTTGTGGAGAAGGAGGGATTAGCGCACGAGTAAATGAAGATGGCTTGATCGGTGGAGTCAACCTACTAAAGGATAATATGTCTGACCTAGAAAACAATATGAAGCAAATAAAAATATTGGAGAGATTGATAGAGAATGGAAATAACTTAGATGAAGAAGATGTGAACCTTGAAAACATGTTGCACATTAACATAAAGGATTTTAACAATTACATTTCGACGATTAAGGATGGCAATAACCATTTATATTCTGGTGAAAGTGGAGAGGAAGCGAACATGGTGAGGAGAGACAATTCTAAAGGGGAATTCTCCATGAAAAAACTGTTAATAAATTACATAAAAGATGTAAAGAAGCATTTGTACAATTTGAAGGATGAAAATATTATTAACATTTTATTGCCGAGGTATTACAGCACAGGGGATGATTACAGTCACCGAAATTTTTTGAACATTCGATTTTTTACCATCGAGAAGTCGGACAATAAGCATCTCATAGCGTTGGATACTGAAACGGATTATGTGTATATTTACAAGATAAGGAAAAATGTGTACCTAGACGATGAGGCGTTGGAAATGTTAAAGAATAATCCTTACAGCGTTAATAATAACCCACTACACATGTTCTACGCGAACTACTTGAAGAGGGAATCGTGCCTAAAGGAAGAGTGGAAAATTTACAATGATTATATTTATGTAAATACAAAGAAGATGAAGAAGTACATCAAGTACAACTTGCTTTACATAATTAAGAATCACAAGAAGATGTTTTTTCCCCTGCATGTGTACGTTATAAACACCAAGTTTAATGAAAGCGAATATTTTTTATTCATTAAATGGGCAACTATCAAGAACACATTTATATATGCTTCGTACAGTTCTCTTAACAGAGTAACCAAGATGAAGGAATACTTCCGGAAGGACGATGAGAAGCTACTTAAGGTGTTAGAACATCCAAAGAACATTTTTCTATACAACATTAATGATAAAGGTGGCGATTTGCCGTACTTGCCTAGATTGAACGGATTTGGTCATCCTCCTCACCTCTTGGATCCAAGGGGTAAATTCATAGGGAAGGAACATCTCGCTGAGAATGTAATCCATGGAAATGGGGCGCTTGGGATGAATAACCATTTGCTGTATAATAAGGGCAGAATCCATGAATATAGGGACAACGTAGGAAACCCCATCAAGGGATTCAACCCTTACACTGGGAATAATGAAGATTATTTGAATAAAACTCCTTTGAAAAATGTAGGCAGAAATTTTTACACCTCTCCCATTGATCAGATGAGTGCAAATATGGCTTACCCGTTTAAAGGGGGCCCTAAGTATAGCGACAAGGACATGTACACTGATTATTATATGAACAGCTCGGTTAAGGAACCAGATTACGGGAATTTCTCTAACTACGGCGACTACCTAAATGAGAGCACCAGAAAGCAGAACGAGTCCGATAAAAAGTGGTCCTACTTGAGGAAAATAAATATTTTTAATAAAAAGGATGAGGATATAAATGAAAACAGCTATATGAACACGAGACACACGTACAATCATCATGCGGATTCGAAACACATGCAACAACATACAGGTGGTGGTCATATGTTAAACTTGGATAATGATGATCCCATTTTAGGGGATATGAAGAAAGGGAATTTTTATTCGTCACCTGAACGGTTCAGGTATAAGAGATTACATGATCCAGCGGATAGCTCCAAAATATTGAATGACGATCACACGAACATGAGCGATTTTTACTACAGGCATAATGCAGGTAGGTACCATTCTAACAGTATTGGTAGTGATAATTACGACCCATATGCTCTAAAAAACGATATGTATAATTACCGAAATATGAACATGGATTTAAATGGCAACAGTGCTACACATAATGTGAACGCGCATGGTGACATGTATCGAGGGCCTAACGATGGGAGTTACTTCGCCAGTGACGTAGACAAGTCTACGGGCGGCAAGGGGAGGAACGTATACAGCAACAGGGATATCAACGATGTGAATCCAGTGTACAGTGACAAGGAGTACAGAAACAGGTATAAGAACTTTCAGTTCGAACGATAGCTATTCTGGAAGTATGCGTAAATATATATATATATATATATGTATATATATATATATATATATATATATATGACGATATGGGGATGTGGACTTAGGTTCACCGTGGCGCAGAGGGCACATTGTATGTACTGCTCAGGTAGGTGGGTATGCGAATTTCCCACTCGCCCCCTATACGCTTTGTTCTGCTTGACATATACCGCTGTGAAGATTATTGACTCTCCAGAAGGGGGGATGAAACCCCAATCCTTCATATGAATCACCTTGAAGACCGAAGCCAACAGACTATATATATATATATATATATAGCACACCCGTAGTTATCATTATCGCCATTAGTATAGCCCCGCTTTTGGCTATTTAATTTTACCTCTTTTTTTTTTTTAATTACGACATTTAGGGATAACGGAACAGTGTTTTCCGAAGTTGCAGCCAAACGCATGTGTACTTAATAATACGCATCTGCGCGGAGGCACTTGTTCTTCCCCTTGCTACAAAGCAGAGATTAAAGGGGCCTACCTGACTAATGGAACCTGTTATTTTATGAATATGTTTGCGTATTTTTTTTTTTTTTTTCTTGTTATTAATGCAAGCGTGCACATGGCGAGTTGACCATCTACCACGCTGATCACCTAGGAACACTCGCACAGGCGTATACGCAAGAGGACTTGTATGTGAGATGCTGGAATGGCACCACACTGCGAAGTTCCCGTCTTCTTCTCCTTTTAAACCTTTTCCAAATATTTGAAACCCCTTGCATACAAAGCGTTTATTAGGCCTTTTTCGAAGAAGCCTCAAAGTGGAAGCTTGCTTTGGAAGGTGCCCTTGTGCAGGAGCATAAAATATGCACACGTGTATGTCTGCACGTATTTATACATATTTGAACTCGCCTTTTTTTGTGAAGAAGGCAAAAGTCGAATAAAAATATTTTTAGTGGCATCTCCTTGGCCTCATTTGGCTCCGTCACGGAGCAACTTAACCGCAAATGTAAAAGGGATAAAGCCCTTTTTCTGGCATGAAGGATTAGTAGTTTTTGAAGGAAAGGGGAAAAAATGGAAGCATTAAAGTATTAAAGTTTATTTTATGATATCCTAATGAAAACATAATAACCAATGTGTGCGTAAAGATATGCTATCTTCAATGTTAAATATTTTTACACGATTATTGGAAAAAGATGAAACAGAAGGGGTGGGAAACCATGAACAATGTACAGAGCATAATGTATAGTGCATAATGTATAGTGCATAGTGTATAGTGTATAGTGTATAGTGCATAATGTATAGTGTATAGTGTATAGTATATAATGCATAATGTATAGTGTATAGTATATAGTGTATAGTGCATAATGTATAGTATATAGTGTATAGTATATAATGCATAATGCATAATGATTAGGGGAGACGGGGTGGGGGTGCTTTAAAATTCTGCCGTTATACATTAAAAAGGGGGTGAAGTATTTTTAATTTTACTATTCTGATAAATATTTGTGAGCTCCATTTGTAGGTATGGCATATGAGGAGGGAGGGGAGGTTAATTGGCTGAACAAGGTAGACGCGTTTGAGATGATGGAAGTGGCAGATGTAACTGCAGGGGAGCAGATCATACACAAGTGAAGTGCCTAATCAATGTGCATAATAAAGTGTGGGATGTGAAAAAAAAATATATATATATATATACACACATATACATATATACACATTTACGCGCACACGTCTGTACACATGTGAACACGTTAAGCACACGCGATAACGCAAAACAACTGTTGGTCCTGTTCTCAGTTTTACAGAATATCTTTACACGCTGACTGCCCCTAAACAATTTCGGGGAGACAAAAGGAAGATTTTTTACAATCTTCTAATCGCACGTACATGCGGGTATACATGCGGGTATACATGCGGGTATACAAGCGAGTATATATGCGTGTATTAAAAATGATTACACTTTTTTTTTTTTTTTTTTTTTTCCGAATATGGCTTTGTCTAGTATTCCTTCATTTTCATGATAAATTATATGGATATGCAAATCGGGTAGCTTCACTTGTCCAGCCTAATTTTTCTTTTTGGAGTTTTTATCTGGTGAACCTTTGGTGCAGCAACAAAATTTGCATAAAATAAATGATGTAATGAATCCCACTAAAAATGACACAACAATAATAGCCATGAGTGACGGGAAGGCATACTTGTAGATTCTATCAATATTTGAAAATGTTTCATTTGCCATGTCTTTGAGAACATCCAAATAGCTCAGGGGTTTAGGTGGGTCTGAGGACTTTACACTTTTGTATGTTTCGTGCACGAACATTTTGAAGGCTTCTAATGATCTATCATGGTTTTTATAATCGTACATTTTTCCATTTTTAAAATATATGATGGTTGGAAATCCTTCAATTTTAAATCTCTTCCTTGTCTTTGAATTTGTGGTGACATCAATTTTAGCAACATTTACAGTTCCCTTCAACTCTGCGGCCAGCTGTGTCCATGTCTTCGTCATGGCTTTACAGTGTGAGCACCAGGGAGCGTAAAACTTAATGAACCATGATCCTGTAAAAGGGAGAAGAAAAGATATGGACATACGGTTATTCTGATTGGGGGGGTGGCATAAAAACGTGAAAAGGCGCACATTGCAATAAAAAAAAAAAAAAGGAAGGGGATATTAACTTTCGGCAGCACATTGTTCGACTCACACAACATAGAAAACCCCTCAAATTGGTTGCACACATCGTGTGGTAACAACAGGATCAGGTAGTGTGGGTGGAATATAATAGCAACAGAACGGATGCAACGAAAGGACACGCAATATTGCGTTCCGTTCTGCTTGTTTTCCTCGTTCATCTTCCCTTTGGAGCCTCCCTCAAAAGAAGGCGCACAAGTAAATTTCATGCGAAGATTTTCGAGAGGTATTATATATTACCTGTGGTATTCCCCGTTGATATCTGCGTCAAATGTTCAAAGTTCGTGTCATTCAATTCGATTACATCTTGAGCGTAGCATATTTTCAAAATTGTTAAAATGAGTAAGAATACCAAACTTTTTGTAATTTTTGCCATCTTAGAATTTTTACAAAGTGGTAATTCGTCGAGGGGGGGGGGGGGGATATTCAAATAAAAAAAATGGCCTGGGCATATATATACATATAAACGTGCGTGCGTACATATAAATATGTAGCCTCAAAGTAGTATTTGCTATATGTGTGTTCTTTTTCTGTTCTTGAAAAGGTACGTGACGCAGTTTGTAAGGAAAAAATATATAAAATGAAGCAAAAAAATAAAATAAAATAAAAATAAATAAAATAAAATAATGAAACAACAAAGTGTGGCAAAGTATCGAAGCTCACGGAAAAATATTCTAGAGCATTAAGTTGATATTAAACTCCACTTAATATATTACGCTTGGGGAGGGGGAAAAAAAAAATCTTGATAATTTTGGCGCGCTTTTTATATACATATAAAACATATACTGTACCGCTTAATCATTGCATTACATATGGTGCGTAAGCAAAACTTTTAAGCTTTTTTTGTCTTAAGTGTGTTATATATATATAATTACAGAGAATTTTGTGCCATTTGTATATTCTTTTTTTTTTTTTTACGAGTTCATTACGGCTACTTTGTTATGTTGGTTGTATGGAAGTTTGATTTTCTTTACACGCTGTGTTTCTTCGCTTCTTCGCTTCTTCGTTTTTTTTTTTTTTTTTTTTTTTTTTTTTCCACCACTTTTTTTTCAATATTTAGGAGCTTTTCAAACTATTTTTTAGATATAATTTTATTTTTTTTTCTTCCAAGTTTTGAATATTTTGTGCACAGAACACCAGTGCATTTTTACAAAAAGGAAATGATATAAAAATGGTTTATTTTAAAGTATCTTTTTTTAAGCTATACTTTCTGATATAGTTTTTATGTCATTATGGAATTATGTCATTCTGCTCGATTTAACCTCAAAAATGGGGACAGCACTTTACGAAAACCTTGGCATTTTTTAATAGAAAAAATGATATCGTAAATTGTGTGTATATCAATAAATGTACATTTGTGTGTGTACGCAAAGCAGGCGTTTATTTTGTGCCTGTAAATAAAAGGAGAAGGTAACCCGTAGGTCTTTTGAAAGGTGTACTACATGAAAAAATAAAAAAGTCCTACTTCAAAATCTGTCATAAATGATTAAAAACGAAAAGGGAAGCATGAAGAGTTGTTCATGTCGAAAGTGAGCAAATAAGAAAAACTTAGGGGGTTAAAAATTTCCTCCAAGGGGGATAAAAAAAAAAAAAAAAAAAAAAAAATGGATACATAAACAATTAAATTAGTATGTAAGAGGAAAAAATAGAATAAAAGAGTTAACTCCTTTTTAATTGAAAAGGCAACGTGATTAAAATGAAGAATAAAAAAAATAAACCACTCGTAATTTAAGAATTGGTAAAGTCTCCCCCCATTTTAACCTTTTAGCTAAACCTTATATATGAGGTGTGGGGAAAATTAAGTGAAGATATTGAAGTACGCCCATAAAGTGTGTCTGACGTGCGCCATGCTATAATGACTTCCTTCATCATTCGACAAACAGGGAAAGTTCGCCTTTATAAATAACAAAAAAAAAAAAAAAAAAAAAAAAAAAAAAAGAAGATCTATTCCGTTATTCCTTGCTTATATAGTTAAAGAATTCTTCAAAGGCTAAGCGAAAATGTGTATCGAACGGTAGGTGTGATTGCATGTGTGTCACGACATACAAGTGTCATACTTACATTCGGGTAAGTCTACGTGTGCACGATTTGGATAAAGATCAACTCGTTGTGCAGGAGAATTACGCGCACGAACGGTTAAAAAAGGAGTCTTCCTCCAAAAGAACATTTTGCGAAATTAAATAAAAATTGCACAACACTTGACTCAGAAATGAAGATGGAAAAGTGAAAAAATGGAAAACACAAAAATGGATAAATCATAAAAGCTTACTAAAATTTCGCTTGTCGCTGGAACTGATTTCGTTTCTACTTTTTATGCTGTAAAATTTGTATAGCTTTTTTTTTGTGATAATTCCTGATAATGAGAAATGGAGAAAACATTTCGGATATACGTACAAAAGTGCCAATGATGACGTTTATGCGGGTGTGTAAAATGAAGTGTCCTGTAAACACTTGTCTGAATACATGTTGTGCAAAGAAGAGTGTCCCTACCTTCATTGTCGTAGTCCACTTTTTTAAAAAATTTTAATACTATTCGTTTATCAATTTTTATAAATCCATTTAAAAGGCAAGCAATTATGTCTGAAAGGGGGGGGGGGAAGGATATATATTTGAGGTGATGTAACGAAAATGATAAATGGCGAAATTTTTACATTTAAAAAAAATATACACATTTATTACTGCTGAATTGCACTTGTCCAGTTCTGGAAATATCCAATCCGTTAAACGAGGCTTGTACCTGATAAGAAAAGGAAAATTGCAAATGTCGTTACAAAAAAAAAAAACTCCATGTTTTGAATATAATTATGTGGAGAAAGTCACCAAAAGGGATTATTACGTTGGAATCTATGAGGCCCAATTTCTTCATTATTGCAAAATATTGTGCATATTTTATTGACCCCTCCTCCATTATATCAAAGTAGAAAAAAAGGGAGTTATATCCTACATAGGGAATGTGGCCATTTGAACGTCGACGTGTTTATCAAATGGTGTACTACTTGGGTGTGATAAAAACAGAAGGGCGTGAGGTAATATGTGTAGGCGCTAATAATCACGTGCACTTTTTCGCCTACTGTATATATCTTCCTTCACTACAAACTTTGATATGTTATTAAGGATGTATCTTTTAAAGGCGTTCTTTTTCCAAAAGTCGTAAATGCTAATGGACGTTTCGAGGGCAGGTTGAGTCACGGGGGTGGTGAACGAAGGAATGTGTATATATAAATATGTATCTATGTTTGTATGCACATATATATATATATGTATAAATATATATATATATATTTATATATGTGAAGTGATTCAAGCAGAAGCAATACATACCTCCTCAGCATGTCGAAATTAATGTATATATTCTGCTTGACGTTCTCCTTAAACCATTCCTTGGGCGGGTGAAGTGAAAAATAATGGTTCCATCCACGCTGTCCTTTTCCTTGCGTTTTCGGGTCAGACGCAAAAAGTTTATGGAAATTCGTTTGTTTCTTTTAGTTACGTGATCTAGCGCGTCCCGCGCGGTTATCATGGAGCTGTTGAGAGGGGCGATTTGAACAGAGGCAGATGTTGTAATTTGTCTTTTGGCTTAACTGGCTAAATTGGTTAATTTGCCAACGTAGGAATATCCTCGAGGGGGGGGCTTTTCCAAAATAACCTGATATCGCTGAGCAGTATTTTTTGCACAAAACTTCTCCCCTTGGGTGAGATATGTTCATACCTAAAAAAAGAAAAATTATAAAACATTAGACGGGGGGGGTAAAAACATATATGTGGATTGTCAACGCGATGAATGGTGTTTATATTTGATGTGTCTTCCCCTATGTACGAGTGTTCATTTGGAGAGAGAAAAAAAAAAAAAAAAAAACTAACAGTTCCTTTGGGAAAATAATTTTTTTCTCTTTATTCTCAAAGTAGAATATTGGGTATTGGCCGCACAGGAGGAAATGCGCTACACGTAAAGGGTGTGTGGGGAAATAAATAGGACAAATTAGTTGTAGCTCCTTAGAAGGGTGCACTACTATTGATGGGGAATACATTCGTTGTGTACATTATAACTCTGTTGCTATTTTTCTGTTTGCGCGAAATGGTGATGCATCAAAAAAGAAAAATTAAATAAATAAATAA
Source organism: Plasmodium knowlesi strain H (assembly GCF_000006355.2). Lineage (NCBI taxonomy): Eukaryota > Apicomplexa > Aconoidasida > Haemosporida > Plasmodiidae > Plasmodium > Plasmodium knowlesi. Next base: position 2,186,454 of record NC_011913.2, on the reverse strand, counting down.
CTTTTCTCGTTATAAGAACAGATTAACTATATATTATCATTTTGAACATTTGTTTTAATTCTTTTTTAAGGCAATTCACTCCTGCAAATTTGATTCCCTCTTTCTGTTATTACTTATCAGTCCAATACTGTAGACGTTTTGGCCTCTAATTTTTGAATTCGCTGCATGTTACAAAAAATAAAATAAAAAGAATAAAATAAAAAGAGTATATAAAATGCTGTAAGGGAACGGTAAGCACTACTATTGGATGACACTTTTTTTTTTTGTCAACTTTTCTAAATGTTTTAACATCTTGAAGAATAGGTTCTAATTTTATGGACATCTTCCAATTTAATCATAATTTCGTTATTGACAGATTTGATGAGGAAACTTTGGGGAAGTAGTTGCCTGAACATTGGAGATGAAGGAGAACCGCTATTATTAGATTTACGCAGAGGTGTATAATACATAAATGTGTAGAACCAGAGAAGCACATTTGCTTTTCGGCTCTTCTTCTTTTACGAACATGATGTGCTATTTACTTGTGTGCTAAGTTGTTTGAGTGCAGGTAATGGATCGTTCGTATTATCTGTACGAGGGTGGCAAAATGGATGAGAAATGAAGAGGAAGATGTGTAAATACTTGGTGTAGGCAATGTGGTATAGGATTAACACAGTGGGGTGAGGTATAGGAAATATTTTGAGCGTGATTGCTCTTCTTTAAATCATATTTTTTTTTTCCTATTCAGATTGATGGATTATTTCAAATTTTTAGAATAACCTGGTACATTATGCTCTTTATCCTCTTCTCATCATATTTTGCAGAGAAGATCACGGAGGAATATAAATTTGTGTCTTCACAGTGAATATAAATAGAATTACAGGGGGAGGAAAAAAGAATCGAAAAAGGTTTAACTCATTGTTTAAATGACAAATTGGTAGGAAAAAAAAAAAAAAAAAAAAAAAAAAAAGGAATTCATCTTCACTCGTTACGCTACTCATTTGTGATGAATGTACCTGAGAAAAACTCAAAGACACTGATGAACGAGGAGGCATACTCACAACAGTGAATCAACTTAATTATATATGGATGATCCAATGAAGAAATTATGAGTTTGGCATTTCTTAAGTTTTGTTTTTTCCTTTTAACAATTATTTTGTATTTATAACCATCCACGAGGTTATAACTGTAGAACACCTTAGTTTTGTTATTTTCTTTCAAAGTGTGGATCGGGATGTGGTCCTTTAGCACATTCGTCTCTGACTCCAGGCAGAAAGACGTTGCGAGATTATTTCTTTTTTTGAACACGAGGTTTTTGATTTTCATTTTGTGGATGCAGAGTTCTGGGCTAATAGTGTGGCTCTACTCTTCGCTCTTTCAATCCACACAGCTGTGAGTGAAGGGGTCGACGCGCACATCAACAAATGAATGAAAAAATAAATAAATGGATAAGTAGAAAAATGAATGAATATATATATATATATATATATATATATATATATATATTTATTTATTTATATGCTTATACATGCCTGTGCAGCTGCGTGTTCCTCGTATGCATAAGTGTATACGCGTACGTTGGCGCATCTTCCCCTCTCTTAAATGTATAACATAAAAGGGAAGAAGCGAAAATGCATGTCTTTAAAGCTGAGTTCCATTTGATAAAGGAGCTGTAAATAAATATTCCCGCAGGTATGCATATTTTTTATGCGTACATTTTTGCATATGTTTCCCCCCCCTCAAAAAAAAAGGGCACTATGCAGGGACAATAATTTATTCCTTCGAACTTTCGTGAATTGACGAAAGATCTCAAAATTGAGAAGAACGCAAACATCTACGTGTTGTCTTTGCCAAAGGGCGTTTTATGAGATGGTAGAGTTAATTTATTCTTAGAGCAAATTAACTCCTTTTTTTTCAAACGGGTGAGGGAGAACATCGTGCGGTGTGTGCCATTTAAATGCAATTTTTTTTTTTTTTTTTTTTTTTTTTTTTTTTTTTTTTTCTGTGCTGCACTGGTATACCTTATTTTTGCGTAGCGACTTCAAAACAGTAAAATGTAATTATAAAGAGGGAAAACAACAGGAAAAAGAATAAAAAAAAAAAAGAGAGACATATTTCTTCATCTACATTTGGTAAAGAGGAAAAAAAATATATTTTTTGGTGAATAATAGGGGTACAGTTATTCATACACTTTTTACCATCCCCCACACAAAAAAGGAAGAAGAAGAAAAAAAATAATAATTTATCGAATGTTAAACCTGTGACTGTGGGAGGCATACATAGCGGAGTCTGCAGAAAGAGAATAACCACGGGGTGTCATTAAGACGGATTAAAACGGAAAATTGTATGAAGAAACCAAAGGAACGAAAATATGTACACATTGTCTTTTACGTTTTGTTCAACTTAACGTTTTGTGCTAAGAATTGAAATCCGCTGATTTAGTGCAATGTTAGAATTTTTTTTTTTTTTTTTGAGGGTGAAAGGGGGCAAATTAGAATAATGACACAACATCCTTCTTTTCAAAATGGGAGAGGCTCATATGTTTCGCCCTTTAGGGCATTCTAAAGTGATGCATATTTTTTGAGGAAAAAAGGAGAAAAAAGTAAATGCTTACCTAGTGCTTTGTTAAAAGTGTAGAATGTGAGTTTCTGTTTTTTTTCTTTTCCCAGTGCTCGAAATGTTTCTTTTTATTTTGTGTTGGCTAGTTTTTCCTTTTAACTAAGACCTACAGAGGATGGAACAAAGTACCGGAATGGATCCATTATATATCCTTATGTTGGCACTCCTTATAGTGGTGTCACGAAGCATAGCGCTATATTCTTACTTTTTTTCAATTTCTGTGTAAGCACATATACGGTTTTATACAATACTGTTGTATAAGGTGTTGCTCCTTTTTAATTACGTTTGGCACTGGTACGATGGTGGTGCTATTTTGTTGACGTATTTATATGCGGACGAAAAGAAAACAGCAACGGAGAACACTGTTAAAATTAAAGGGCGGGAAAAGATGAAAAGATGGATACAGATGTACATATGCATATTGCTGAAAATCCACGCTTCACACGCGAGATGCAACTGCGCGTTTTAAAAACTTGTGTGACGGGCGCGTGCGTAAATTACATTTCTTGCATTTTTTTAAAACACCATACGGGCAATTTGCACGAAATGAAGTAGGCATATTAACATGGAATTCTCCAAAAAAAAAAAAGAAAAAAAAAAAAAAAAAAAAAGGAAAACATCTGAAGGAGGGAAAGTTCTCACGAAAAATAGAAGCAAATAAGAAGAAACAAAGGAGTCCAAGCAGATCAGCACAAAATAGCTTGACACTCCACCTTGAGGAAAAGAAAAAAAAATTTTCTTTCCTTTTAACAAACGAATCGCAGAAAGCAATATTATACATACAAGGGGTAGTGAAACATACACGATTTCTGATAAGCAAATGCGTAATTCTAAAAATGGTAAGAAGAAGGAGATGAGTGTTAATAAGTCAACAGAAGTGAAATCGACGGTGGAGGCGAACAATGGAGAGGTGAATGTGGATGTTGCTCCACCAGTTAGAAGTTCGCAAAAGTTCAGGTTCGTAATTGAGCACATAGATTTCTGCCTTTTTTGTAAAAAGAAGAAAGAGAAAAATGAGGATACAAGTGACAGTGGAGGACTTAACCACTGCGGTGCGCGTGGCGGAAAGGATGACGATGATGAAGGTGATGGTCTTGATGCGAAAGAGGGAGATATTCAAATGAATCCCAAGAAGCTAAGGTTTATAGGCAAGACCTATGACATTTTGAAGAAGAAAAGCTTCAACCCAAAGCATTTAAAAAGGTTAGAAAATGCACAATATTTTGAAAAGGTATTATGGCCGCATTACAATATATATGACAGGCTGTATGCTCTAGAAAACAACGAAGTATTTTTTTGCATGGATAATCGTAATGTAAGTATATACAAGTTGTACGTAAAGCACATACTATCGATTATCGTTTTTTTATGCTATAAATATGAAGAGAAGGGGAAATACGAAATTTGGGATCAGATAATTTACAACAAAATAGACGAATTTGAAAAGTTGGTGGAAATGGAAAAGAAGAATTACACTCCAAAGGAAAACTACAAAATCGATGAACGCTTTAATATGTATAAGGAATTCCTTGTACAAAAATTTCACAGTTTATTTTTTAATACCCTGAAATTGATTAACTATAACTTTATTTTTAGTGAGTGTGTGCAAAATGGGAAACTAAGGGGGGAGAGTACAGAGAAGGAGAATATTGTAAAGACATGCAGAAGGCGTGTATACAAATTGAACTTTTTGGAGAAATCCTTTGTGATACAGTTTTTTATAAATATTTATTCTAGTATAGACAAAAAATTTCTGTTCAAATTGTGCCTTGATCTGTGTAACCCTTTCATTTGGAGCTCTGTAAATTACAGTTACTTAAACGCATTTCTGTTTGAGAAGAGCAAAGAAGCGAAAGTATTGTATAATAATCTTCTAAGGGTTATGGAAAAGAAATATTTAAATGGAAAGAGTTACAACGTGCTGGGTGTATATACGTGCAATTGTGGTGTAGTGGACGAGGATGATGTGAAGAAGGAAAAATATGATGAGGGTATCATTTTATTTGTTAACAAAAATGAATTTTTTTACAATTTGATAAATTACTTTTTAATCGTTCTGGACACCTTTGAGGGGGAGTCCGAAGAACTGGATGAAGTAGCCAGTGATTCTTCGATCTCCTCGATGAGTGACACAGATAGTGAAAATGGAGAGCTAGACGAATGCGAAAAATATTTGGAAATGTTTAATGATGAGGAGGAGGCACTGTTAGGTAAGGAGGAGTTTGGAGATGCTTCTGTACCATTGGGTAAAGGGAACATGGAAGAGAGTGCCCCCCTGAATGACAACGGGAAGGATGATATGGGTACTGGTGCGAGTGATCAAGAGGGGAGTCATACGGAAGACTCGATGGTCGAGGAAGAGGAGGGCATTACCAGGAAATGCCTTTCAGGTAAACGCGCAAAGAGGATTTCAGTTGGTGGGGGTGAGACTGGAACCATAAATGCTACACACGTTGATAGTGGTGAGGACGCACTCCAAGACGAGGTGGTAGAGTTCCTCAAGTCGGTTGAAGGGTACGCAAAGTACATGTCCAGCGAGGATGAAGGGGATGGAAGTTATGTCAACCAGAGTGAACATAAGAAGGAAGAAATACTACGCATGTTTTGGAAGTATGAAGGAAGGTTAAAGGGGAAAAATAAACAAAGGTACCTACGTAAGGTTAGAAGAAGCGAACGGAAGGATATCTGTGACGACAATAAATTTCGCATTTTGTTTGTTGAGAAGTGCGTGGAATTTTTTATCGACCTGTTAAGTCAACTTTACTCGAGACGGATAGTGTATATTCTTATAAAGTATTTTAATGTGTTAATTTATTGCAAAATTTCTAGTCTTACGAAGAAAAGAAAGTTTAAGGAGCTGATAAAGCTGTTAAAATATTACGTCGAAATGTATATAAATAATTTCTCGGGGAAACCATTAACTTACCAAGAAATAAGCAACGAGCATTACAAGAATTTTGAGTTCTTCCAAACCTTTTGCTACAAACATTTTAAGGAACACGCGGTGTTAAAAAATTACTACTTGAAGTCCGTTTTTTTGATGAACAAGAAGAAGCAGTTGCTGGAGAATCTATCCAAACTGGAGGAGCGGGAATTGCTGTTCCTGTGCGAGAAGTTGAAGTACTTGGTGCATGGTACGGATGGAGAGGGGGAAAACCAATTTGAGGGGATCAAATGGAGCAGGGAGAAAGGGAAGCTATTCCAGAACGTGTCCCTGTTTAGTAAAAAGCAGAAACTGTTCTACATAACTGTGTTAATCGAAAATTTGAGTTTTAAAAACAACATCTTTGAGGAGATAGACAAGCAATGTGATTACCCGAACGAGAAGGACCTGTTCGATAGTGTACTGATAGATACAAAGGACGACATGAAAAAGAAGAGGAAAACCTTTCTCTATACGAAGCCCTTGTTCAAGCTGAATTTACAATACCTATGCATTAACGATTATGTGTTTAGAATATATAATTTGTTTAAACTGCAAAGTTATTACGACATCAGGAAAAATGTTCTGGAATACGTCTACGAAACAAATCCCAAAAATAAAAAGGTGAATGAGCATACTGTGTGTAGATATGTGTTCGAAATTGATGAACACAGTGAGTCCAACAGGAACGATAATGAGGTGAATGGAAAAGGAGATAAAATAGGAAGGAAGAGAAAACATGAGGATGAGTTATTAGGGGAGAATGAAATAAATAGGAAGGATGGATTTTCATCACATGAGAGGAGCAGTGTGCACACTTACAATGAGTACCAGCTAAACTCCATAGTGCAGGATGTTAACAAAATAGAAAATACCTATTTTGCAAATGAAAGAAGAATGAGTAATAAAATTGACTGGTTCAAAATTGTAAGTGTAGATAACAACAATAAGAAAGTAACGGGAGAAATAGTGATAGACCTCAAGTACAAGTATTACGAAAGAGTAAATAACGAGTGGAACATGATTAGACCTTGCCATATTTTATTTCTCGTTTGTGTAAAGAATTATACAAATTATTATAAGAATAAAATAAACGTTATTAATGATGGAGATTTGAAGAAGCTACTTGGTATTAACTACGTAAGGGGATGCGAAGTGTTCAAGTATGAGAACTTTATAGAAAAGGGTGAAGAGGGGGATGCGGAAAACAGCAGCTTGAAGAAGATCACTGTATACTTGGATTATCAGCAGTACCAGAAAGATATTCTTAACGATCCAGAAATTTATAACTCATTCAATTTACTAGTGAGGAGGAAACAGAAGGAGAATAATTTTTTCTACATTTTGAACAACATCAAAACGTTAATTATGAATCCCGATGATGCCGTTATACCGTTTTGGGTGCACGACATATTTTTGGGTTACTGCGATGGTTCTCTCAAGTACTACCAGAAGTCGTTGCCAGGGAGGGTCAGCGCTGAGGGGGATAGTCAATCGGAGCAGGAATCCGAGGAGGAAAGCCAACCGGATGACCAATCGGATGACCAATCGGATGACCAACCGGACAACCAATCGGAGAACCAATCGGAAGACCAATCAGAAGACCAATCAGAAGACCAATCAGAAGACCAATCAGACGACCAATCGGAGGATCAATCCGCATCTGACGCATCGGAAGAATACCCATCAGACGATGGAAACCGTGACAGTAAAAACAAGTCGCGCAGTTCGAAATCGACGAAATTGTTGAAGAATCCTCTAACGTGTAATCGAGAGAAGCTAAATTTTATAAGAAAGAACATTGATGATATTAACTACATGAACACGTTTATCAACATCTTGCATGTGATAAAAACGACGAACGTTGCATATCTTTGTGTCGATTCGTCGTACATGAATGTGTTAAGTCGTGGGGGTAAAATAAGTGTGAAGAATCTGCTGAATGAGTATATAGAGCCCCTGTTTTTGAGCTACGTACCGATAAAATATGGAAATAGAAAAAAATCTCTTGATAAGGATGTGTTCAAAAGGAATATTCTGGAAAGTTTGTATTACCACATTTGTGTGATTAATGGGTACACCAAATATGAGATGGAATTTGTCTCCAATTTTGTGGAGAACATTAGGGCTGTGCATCGGTATGGGGATTATAGCATCTTCCAATTTGTGTTTAAGGAGAAAGAGTATTTCCTAATTCTGAACAGCTACCTCGGAAAGGTAGAAAAAGGGGACGACCACATGTGTCTACCCATCAAGGTGGGGGCAACACAAAATGGCAGCAGTGAGGACACAGGCAAAGATGATAATGACTATGACGTTACGACTATTGACGATCGAAGGCAGGTGAAAACTTTATTCGACAAAAATGTGGAACGCTCCATAGAACATTTAAGCCTAAGGGGCAATATTTACAGGATACCGAACAGGATATACGAGGACCAGGATTATCCGTTAGAGGGGTTACTTATTCACACGAAAAAGAGGAACAGCACAAATGTGGTTTTAGCGAAGAGGGTAGGCGTCGAAAATGGGGCTGAAGAAAGAAACGTGGTAGAAGGAGCAAGTACAGGCCCAGCAAAAAGAATGTACTACACAGAAAGGCAAATTGAATGTATAAAGAGCGGAGTGTATGAAGGAATAACCATCATCGAGGGAGTTCCAGGGAGTGGGAAAACAAGCATACTAAACAAGATTATTAATATACTCTTTAAGAACAAAAGGAAAGAAAAAATTCTCATATGTACCCACAGTAATAGTTGCCTGAACTACATTTTTAATTTGCTCGTTAAAGAAAATTTGATTCACCAAAAATATTTGTGCAGAGTAGGTATGGGAGAATTGGATATTGAAAATTTAAGAGCTGAGTATGAAGAAGTAGAAAGGAACTTAACGAGAAATGGTATTGGGAGGGGAAATGAGAGCAGCATGGTGAACAAAGCAGGGGATGATTTTTTTGATGAAGACGATAATTTTAATTTTTCGAAATATGGAAGAATCAATTATATGATAGACTTAAGGCAAAAAATATTGAACGAAGTAAATCTGTTATCTGAATCGAGTAGTAGGCAGAAGATATATCACTGTTTGTCTGCTACCCAGTATTATGAGAATCATGTGAAAAAACGTATTTCCAATTTTTTTAAGTTTATTAAAAATTATAGTAGGAACGGAAACAAGCAGGAGTTTTTCGAATCTTGCATAACTGCATCGGTAGACGATAACGATTTGTATAACTTATTCTTGTGCCCAAAGGTGTACGTGGATGGACGTGAGCATGTGGAAGATTTAATCTGGACAGGGGGTAAGGAAGCAAGGCGGTGTACTTCGAAGGAGGTTGAGAAGCTACATATCCTGGAGGAAGATAAGGAGTGCTTTTATTTAATTCATCCACAAGATCAATTGTGTATTTTAGAACTCAGCGTTTATAGTGTTCTTTTCCCTTTTAAAAAGTATCTAAATTTGAAGTTGCATAATGTAGGGATCGATGAGTACTTGGAGTATAAGGGGGGTTTTGTCGAGAGGGGAGAAAGCACACCGGAGGGGGATACGGGAAAGGCAGAAGAAATGGAGGAAAATGCGGAGGCAAAGGCTGAAGAGGGAATAGAGACGAACGATGAACTGTTAGCCCAATCGGGTGATGTCTGCACCCCTCGGAGCATCTTCACCGGTGATGTAAGTGGCATGTCGTTCAAAAACGACGAGGACGATTTATATGTGAGTAAATACTATTTAGCAAAGTTGATAAACAATTTCGAACATCTAAATGACTGTAGAGCATTCGAGGTGTTAAAGAACCAGCGTGAAAGAGGAGTGTACATCATAGCGAAGCTAGCCAGGGTGATTGCAATGACATGTACACATGCAAGCATAAACAGAAGCAAAATAGCCAAACTGCAATTTTATTTCGACAATATTATTATCGATGAGTGCACCCAAATTACAGAGAATGATACATTTTTACCCCTTCTTCTGCAAGAAAATAGATACTATAAAAGCAAGTTAAAAAGAATAATTTTCGTTGGAGATTCTAATCAGCTACCACCCATTATAAAAAATAAATATATAAAAAATTTTGCAAACTATGAACAGTCTCTGTATAAAAGATTTTTAAGATTAGAATTGCCATCCATTTATTTGAATGAACAGGGACGTATGCGAAATGAGATTTGTAACATATATAAATATTTTTATAGCAAGTACAATATCCAAATATCCAATTTGGAATGCATCCATAGGGACAAATTTTTGAAAAATTTCAATCCAGGATTTACTTACACGTATCAGTTTATACATGTGGATTCGGAGGAGTACACACCGGTGCCTTATTTTTACCAAAATTTGTTAGAAGCAGAAATGGCTGTTGCTATTTTTGTATACATGAGACTTCTAGGATATGGAAATGAAGTAATTACCATTTTGACTACATACAATGGACAGAAAGAACTGATACTAGATATTTTAAAAAATAAATGCCTATACAATAAGTTAATTGGAATGCCCAAAAAAGTAACAACGGTAGACAAATACCAAGGAAAACAAAACGACTATGTAATTATTTCCCTTGTTCGATCGAGAAGTATTGGATATATGAAAAATATTAAAAGGCTTATTGTTGCCTTTTCACGTGCAAGATTTGGTTTATACGTAGTTGGAAATTATAATTTGTATAAGAAAAATTACGAATTTAAGAAGCCACTATATTTTTTTAGGAAAAACAGATTAGAGTTGTCCTTGCAAATGAATGAGGAGTTCAATACATCCCAACGGGAGGGTAACTCCCCCACAGTTATCGTGAAGGATTTAAATCACTTTTACTCAATTATATATTCCTTGGCGAATGCCCACCTGCAGCGCGATTGTGCGTAGGAAGGTGTAGTACGCGGAAGAAGAGCATACATATATATACATATATATGCATATATGTGCTTACCGATTTGCGTGTATTTAGTGAAGGCACACTTATACTGCTTCACGCGTATGTGTAAAGGTGCCCCGGGGGGAGGCAGGGGATTCCATCTTAGAGTAAATCGTATAAGTGGTAGATTATCCACGGAAGGAATTTGATTCCTTAGTCCTAAAATTATGGACACATTTTTTATTTTTATTTTATTTTTTATTTTTATTTTATTTTTTATTTTTATTTTGTTCAACGCTTCATGGTTAGGAACAGCATGTTTTGCCTACCCCCGTCCTTATTTTAAGATGTGTAGATAATTAAGAGAAGTTTTTGTCTTCCTATATTTTGTATGACAGAGAATTCGTTGTTCTTCCGAATATGCAAAGGTACGAGGAAGAGGTGAATATGAATTCAGCCCTGTTCCTACACTTGTTGTGTATTTAATTTTTTCCCTCAAGAATTTTTCATTCTGTTAACATGCTTGGTAGATAGGCTTTTCTTTGACTTTCCGTCCCTATGTATATTTACGCGTTCCCGTTTTGAGATTTCCCTTAAAAACAATTTTTTTTTTTTTTTTTTTTTTTTTTTTTTTTTTTTTTTTTTGTAATGAAGTTCACAAAATAGCATTTTGCAAGGCAATGTGTTTTAATAGAATTTGAGTGCTATTTAGCAAACGCGTGGACCTATGAGGTCAGCTTTTTTCTTCATTATTTATAGAAAAGTGTAAAGTAAAATAACGGCTTAAGGGCGAATTTGTGCTTTTATTACGTTGCAAATAAGGGGCGGGAAAAAAATAATAAATAAATAAGCAAAAAGCGCAGGAGAAAGGGATATACCCAAACATGTGATACCAAAAATTATGTAGCAATATATACCGTAAAAAAAAAAAAAACCCTTTACGCATTACTTTTTTTTTTTTGTTGTTTTTCCTTCCCCTCAATTTGAAATGTTCCATTTATCAGAAAATGGAAATTACTTCTGACGAAGAAGGAAATAGCACAAATGGAAAGATCAATAAAAGCCCATCCAAGTGTGCGAACATTTCGGGGGTATCCTCCGAGTCGATTTTTGGTGCAAGGAAAAGTAGCGACGATCGTGATGGCGACTACAATGGTGGTGACTGCTATGGTGATATTGCATATGACCCCCCCGTGGGGGGTTCTCCACACGGTACCATTAGCGAAGGTGTAAGCTTCTACGATGCGAAAAGCATAAATGGGGAAAAGGGGCATTCAGAAATGAAATTCAACAGTGAGGAGGAGGAGCACGCGGAGGACCAGCTAAAAGGGAATATTAATGAAGGGGGGTTGCTACATTGCGACGAAATAAACAATTCCTACACAGATGAGGAATTGGAAAAATTTTTTGAGGATGAAGAAAATGAATTAGACGCAATGAAGAACAAATCTGCGCATTTAATGCAGGGGCACCGTGTAGTAGACAATTCTGTTTCGATAAAAGGTGGGACATGGCTACCAACGGGGCACGATAACCATCTAGACGAAAAAGGCAATAGCAATTTCTTATGGGATGAAGAATGCAAAAATTTATGCAGCAATGAGGACTTGCCCCCCTCGGTACATGGTGAAGAGGGTGGAATGAAACCATTTGAAGAAGATAAGGAGGAAGGATCAGAGACCTCCTCCCACAGTAATATCATTGTCAACAAAAGTTACGAGAGGCATTTTACGTTGGGTACTAAGAAGCTGACAATAAATACAGACGTGACAGACACCAAGGATTTGGGAACCGAAAAAAATGATGATTTATCCTTTATGAGCAACTCGTCGCACAGTTCTGCGAAGTTGAATTTGGTAGAGGAGGAGAAACAGGAAGAGTCAAGTGGGAGTAATAAAAACGGAAAAATGAAAGAGGAAAAAATAAAGCGCGAAGATGCAGAGACTAACTCCGTGGAAGGGCAGACATCGAAAAATGAAAATTTTCAGGGAGACGAGTTAGGTAGTGCACAAGAAGATGACATCACAAGCATGAATGAAGATAAGGTGAAGGAAGAGAGAGCGAATTTGTGTGAAGCGAAAAAGGAAGGTGAAGAAAAAGACGAAGTGGGAAATGAGAAGTTGAACAAGCTGGACAGTGTACATTATTTTGAAAAAAAGGAATCTCAAGAAAGTGGAAATAATTCGAAATATTTATTTAAAAAAAAAAAAATTCATGAAGATCAAAGCACCCCCTTGTGGTATAAACACAAAAGGCACTTTTTTATTTTCACCTACTCAGGGAAACCAGTCTTTACAAGATATGGTAATGAAGAAAATTTGACAAGTTTTTATGGGACCCTATTAGCAATTATATCAAAAGTTGAATCCTTTTCCTTTTCAGATTATAGTACTGATACAAAGGTAAATAAAAGGTGCACAGGAATGTACAGAAAAAATTCTTTAAAATATATTATTTGTAAAAATACTAAGGTGGTTTATTTGGACAAGGAAGTTTTATGTTTAGTGTGCATTTCTAAGGCTAATGAAAGTACGAATTATATTTTGAAGATTTTAAATTATATGTATTTTCAAATTATATCTTTATTAACCAAAAGCATTGAAAAATCTTTTCAAATAAAACCTTCATTTGACGTAAGATATTTGTTGGATGGCTCTGATATCCTCATGTGTAATTTAATATCTTCATGCTCTAGAAATATGTATTCCATTTTTGATGGCTTTGAGCCCTTGCCATTAAAACAGGATTATCGGAACAAAATTCACAATTTGATTTCTTCCTTTAAAATTAACAACGTCTTGTTGTCCTTCTTAATTGTGCATGATAAAATTATAGGAATATCTGTATCGAAGTATGCTATCCACTCGATGGACATCATCATCCTCATCAATATGATAACTTCCATGAAATCCTTTAAGAATGCCGAATCGTGGACACCCATTTGTTTGCCTATTTATAACCCAAGGTATTAAAGAAAAGAAAAAAAAAAAAATTTAAACAAGTTACGTGGCATTTGTGCGTGGAGGCAAACACTACCTAGGTGTAGTTCTGGATAAAAAAAAAAAAAAAAAAAAAAAAAAAAAAAATGAAAAGAAAAGAAAAGAAAAGAAAAGAAAAGAAAAGAAAAGAAAAGAAAAGAAAAGAAAAGAAAAGAAAAGAAAAGAAAAGAAAAGAAAAGAAAAGAAAAGAAAAGAAAAGAAAAGAAAAGAAAAGAAGAATAAAACTGATTGGAAAAGTGGACGAAATTTTGGAAAGGAGCTTTTCCCCGCTTAATTCATTCATTTCGAATTCCCCCCCATCCCCTTTCAGCCTTTTCCTGTACGCCTACATCAACTACATTAGAAAAAAAATCTGCTGCGTTTACATCTGTTCGCATGCGTCGCCCCGAGACTTTTTCCACCTTTCCAGACACACCTCCATGATTGAAACGGTTAGCGAAAGATGGAAAGAAAATGATAAACGGTGCACACATAATGTGTTAAAGGGGGAAAAGAAAAAGAAATTGATCAAAGCTTGTCAGTGTATACAATAAGCGCGTTATGTGATATTTGTACGGTTTAATAATGTTTAAGCGTTTTTATATAACTCACATTTGATTATGCATTCATATGATTAACCCCCACACACACACCTTCTCCTTTTTTTGCTTCCCGTCCTATTTGGCTCTGTTCAGGTGCTAATCAGCTCGGGTTGTTACGATGAAATTGTGAAAGCGTCAGACAACTCCCCATTCACGCTCCCAGAAATTCCTGGAATCGACATCATTCACGTGTGTTACTACATCCCATACCTAAAGCAATACTATAGCTCCAAAATTAGTGTGGATAAGGTGAAAAGAATTTTGAGAGTGTACCAAAAGTGCGACGACATATTGAGAGATTCCAAATTACCTGCTCAAATATACCTGGAAGCGGAGTATGAAAAATTCTACTGCATCAAGACGAATCTGTATCACTTATATTTGTCTGTCCCTTTTCATGTTGAAGTGAACGATGATAATATTAATGAAATTTTAAAAGTTATATCGGCTCATCATAAGGAAATATTTATTAACAACATAAAGCAGATTACTTCATAATTTGGGATTTCTCCACAGAAGGTGCATTTCGCATCATGGAGTGTAAAGAACGGCATACTTGTTTGCAAGACCGACTTACCAATGCACCCCAAACGTATCGTTTGCGATTTATCACATTGGATTTTTTTATGAAAAATGAATTTTTCCCATGCTTCAATTGAATCGAATGTTTCAAATTGTTGTGCTCTGCATCGCTTCGAATTTTTTTTTTTTTTTTTAGTTTGATTTTTTATTAATGTAGCAGCTGTGGAAGTAACCAGCTAGTAAGTTGGGACGATGACCTTTTTTTGGAACCACTTCGACAGAACCCGTTCATTTGGTTATCCTGTTTTATTTTACCCATCGATCCTGATTCACGAGAATGAATATTATATTCACCTTTTAACAGAATTGTTTTTACCCCTTTTGTTTTAAAATTATGATGATCCGCGGTTAAAAGTGCATGTAACGATTGAAGATGTCCCAGTGAGGATAAGTCCAGTGGAAGTTTATTTTAATTTTTTTTTTTTTTTTTGTGGAAAGATGTATATAAGGGAAACTTCATAGAATGGTATGTCACACGTTTACATGTTCATCTGCTGGGGCGTGAAACAAAGCCAATTCTGTTGAGTTTTTTTTTTTTTTTTTTTTTTTTTTTTTTCCTGCCAAGTGTAGCTGCGAAGACTGCAGTAAATTTGATGTAGGATTATTCTAAATATGTGTTGTTTAACATTATCAAATTGGGTAAATAATTTTGGTTGAGAAATATAATATGTATATTCTCATTAGACAAATTAGTGTAATTATGATACACACAAAAAATGATAGAAAAACTAAAATTAAATTTTTTTTTTTTTTTTCAAACATGTACAAATAAAAGTACACATAGGTAAGCAAATATTAATTGATAGGTTAATGGGAACAAAATTTTAAGTAAGAGAATATTTGTACATACAGGCGAGGATGTACGGATGGGGTGCGCATGCACAACTGTCCGTACAACTGCGTAGGAGGCGGCAGGGATATGCTTTGGAGATGATATCCACTGCAGTTATTATATGTCAGCGGATGGGTGTCCATATATAAAAGGTACATATTTACATAGGAACATAAATAGATGCAATCATATTTATGTACATATTTATGTACATATTTAAATGTCAGAACCCAGGATAGACTAATAAAACCAGTCATCCTTGAAATCCCTAATTAGATGGGCATAAAAAATAATAGCCTTCTTATTGTGCTCCTTTTCGCCTGGAGTGAGCTTCGAAACGTCCTTGAGGGTAGTCATTCCTTCATTGAGGCCCGTTAAAATTTTAATCATAATTTTAATTTTGTTTATTTGCCTCTTTAAGCGTAATAACGAATTAGATATGTTTCGATTAGCACCGAGGATGTTAAAATTGAAATTACTGTTGTCCTTAATTTTGATATAGTCCTCGACCAATTTGTCATATTTTTTTCTTGGAATGGTGAGAATGTGATTATCTCTTCGTTTATGAAATATGCCTATGACTTTGTTAAAAAGTGGTTGGTATTTGAAGGAAGCTCTTTTAAGCAGTTCCACAAAGTCTACATAATCATGGACGACCCGTTTGATTAATATTTGGTAAGCAATTAAATTCAAGGTTTGGATGAGGTGTTTATTTTGGTAAATGTCGTAAATTTTTTTCTCCAGAGTTCGAACTTTTTTATCATCTACATTGAAATCAAATATATTTTTTACAAAAATTTTAAATTTAATTTCTGCAATGTTGATGTCATTTTTTTCTATCATAAATAAGTCATAAGCATTGGACAGAATTTTATTTTCTCCTAAGTTTTCATTTTTTTCTTCTATAGATTTTATAATAGCATGATTTCTAATTTTTTCTAGATCAAATAGGTATAGAAGTAATCCTATGAGAGATTTTAGGTCTCCATTTAGGTGTTTATTCAATTCTATAAAGAGTGCATGCACATTGTAGTCAATGGAGTGATTTAGTATGGTGAGCATATCTTGGAGTAACAAATCTATCAACCTAATATCTATTCGGAAATTGGAGTTTAATTTTTCCTTTTCCTCTATGTATTTATTATACAGATGAAGGTGTAAATTATCTTCGAGGATTGTCATAGCATTACTTTGGAACATAACTGCAAAGTCACTGACATCACGATAATACTTGAGAGGAAATCTATGTAAAGCTGAATGCACATATTTATCAATGTCTTCTTCTACTTTGGAAATTTCAATGGCAAGGTCGATATAAACGCGTTCTATATCACTAATGATGGAGTATTTTTCAAATGTTGAATAATCTTGCTTTAAATCTATATCTAATTCAAATTTTGAAAAAGCCAGGTAGCGATGTAAATTTTTGTTATTAAATAGTAAATTTCCATCTTTATTAACGCTGAGAGACATGTTTAGTCCTGCTATTTTTTCCAATTCTTGTTGATTATGTGCACTTGTGTTTTTAAAGTAATTTTTTATGTGATGTCTGACCACAGTGAGAATAGCTTCAAAATATTCGCTTATATCATCTTGCAAATTTTTTAGCAGAACTTGCGTACAGAGATATAACTTTTTTTCCACTTTTAGGAATTCTCCATAATTTGAAAAGAAGAGTTCATCAATTATTTTTACGAATAAATTTCTCAGGTCATCATGTTTGTCTCCGTCGTGAGATTCACACCCAATGCGTATTTCTCCTCGATTTATTCTGTGCTGCACTTCTTTTATTGTAGCACCGGAATCGCTTACGATATTATCATCTTTGACGTACCAGTGGTCGCATAAGTTTCTGTTCCATTGTATTTGTTTAAGAGCTTCTTCACTATATCTGGAGATAAGGAACACGTTCAAAGGGGGGGAGAATGTGCATTAGGATACACTTAATGGTGGAGCCGCAGGGGAAAGATTAAATGGATGTAAACCGGTATATGCAAAAATGCACATGCGTAAGTGCTACGCTGTTTTATGTTACAGGCGGCAAGTAGTACTTTTTTATGTCAAGGTATGGATTGATTCCTTCGTAGATAACATTTGCTGCGTTATTCTGCAAAGGTTTAGGGGGGAAAAAAAAAAAAAGGGGAAAGGGGAATATGAGGTAAAAGTATACAACTAAAGGAGTGGTGGTTTTCATTACATAATTTTTTTTGGTTGTCTATTTTGTTGCACATTTGCTGAGCATTGGCTTCTATTTCGTCATTTTTGTTTCTCTACACTTTGCTACAATTTTTGCTGCGTACCACAAATAACTTAATGTAATAGAACACATATACGTAAATTTTCATTTGAATGGTCCTGGATAGTATAGTCTTATTCACCGTAACTTATAATTAATAACTGGTGAGCAAAAAAAAAAAAAAGCTTCCATTAGTGCTTTTTTATTTTTCTTACTCTTATTTGTATAACATTTTCAGCACAAATATGTTCTTAAGCTCTGTTATTGTTCCTCAGAAAAATGAATGAAGAAAATTTATGTTTTTCATGATATATACAAAACTGTGGAAGGTGAAATTCACAAAATATCAGAATAGTAAATTTGGTTATCTATTTTGAAATTCTTTCTAATTCTAATCAATTTTGTAGCAATTTTTTTTTTTTTTTTTTTGCTAAATTCTGTGACAAGAACTGTTCAATTTGTTCATAATTTTGTTCTATACAATTTTTTGAAATTCATTTTTTTATTAATTTTTCTTCAGTTCTGCGTTTTTTACAAATGGCCATTTTATTATATAATTTAGAATAAGAGCAAAGAACAGTTTTTAATTAAATCATTTAAACATTTTTTTTTTCTATAATATTATTATATAGAAATATATATATGGAGGTTCGACTTAAATAGAACACAACGGTTGCACCATTTTTTGTTTTTCCCTCTATGCAGATAGAGCACAATATATATGAATATACTTTATGACAATTTGTTCTTTTACCAATTTAAAAATAAGTTCACTTGACAGTGAGAGCAAGACATAAAATATTTATATATAATTATATATTATTTAACTAAATTTGTTGTTGCTCCTTTTGCGGAGGGGGGGTTTTATAATACGTTTTACAATTTTTTTAACTAATTTTTTTTTTTTTCTTCTTCTTTTTTTGCGTGTGGTTTAATTTTGCATGATAAATTCTTCATAATGAAGAACGTCTGATAATATACATAAAAGATTAGATTTGAACAACTATAAACAGCGCATATACAACTGCAGGGCAATTTTTTTTTTGGTAATTGTTCTGCGAAATATGTACCTTCCTAATTCTATGTAGAACCATGTTATGTTTTGCACATGATTATACATGTTTGATAAAAATTTTGCAAACACTTTCATGTACTTTCTTTTTTTTCCTGCCAAGATTTGTTGTGCAAATAACTCTATGTACGCAAATCTTGGCAGGAAAAAAAAAGAGGTTAACCTACTGAACATGCAGAAAACACAAGAATTTTTCTATATTTTCAAAGAAGGCTTATGGGTTACCATATTTGATATATACATAAATATATAAAGTGGTGGAGGGAAGAAAGCCATAAATATACGGCTGATGGAATTTTACTGAGCTTCCTTTAAAAAAGGAGAAAGGGAAAAAAATGTCTCACTTTGATTAAGGGGATTTTGTTAGCATCACCCTGCAAATTTAGTAGCAGAAAGAATGATACTACAAATACGGAAATTTGTACAAGATTCCTTAATGTATAATAATAATAAAAAAAATAAATAAAATAAATAATTAACTATTTTTTTTTAGTGGCTGGTTTATTCTACATTTTTTTCCATCCTTTGGAAAAAAGCTTTTTATGTGTATTTTAGAGAAAGTGTTATAATAACAGCTTCCCATCCTCTTCCAAGCGTTTATATGCCAATTTTACATAATAGTAAGAAGGGCAAAGCATAAAATATGCTTAGGTATGAATGGCTTAATTGTGAAGGATTTTCGAAAGTGTTCATGCCAATTTGAATATTTGCACAATGTGCATGTCCACAATTTTAGTGGTAATAACTAGAAGAAAATTTTTTGCCTACCAGATTCTAAGGAAGCATTGTTAAGGTGTGTACAGTCGGAAAATTGTGGTACCATGAACAAATATTATTCATGCGTGGAGATATTTAACTAAGAAATTTATATGGACAGGGAAAAAATAAACTTTTCTTTTTTAATTTATAAGAGGAGTGCCTCTTTTTCTAAAAATGAACTTTTTTTTAAAAAAATCGAATACATACTACAAGGACAGAAAAAATAAAAGAAAAAATGTAAAAAAAAAAATTATGAACTCAAATCTGCGAGGGAATTTATGAGCATATTAAGGTGAAAGAGTTGTATAACTTTCATCTTTTCGCCCTAATGATTAGCTTCTCGTTTTATGAAGTAAAAAGTATATATTATGTATTATGAGGGAGGGTAATTTTTCAATGTGCATGATTGATGCTATATTTTCGTTCCTGCCTAAGCGTGTTTGTTGGTGTTTATACACACTTAATAAAAGTGACACCTGATCGAGAGGGAACTGTTTGCTGAGAAAAATAAGGGCGCATTTAATGGGATGCTTCATATGGACTAGGAGATATAGTTCACAGAGTACTTTCACTACGTAATCCTTGTTCGCTGTCTATACTTACAAAGGAGGGAGAGTAAGTCGCCCCCCGCCCCCGTGTAATGCATATATATATATATATTATTCATGGTGCATATTGAAGAGGTAGCGAATGAGCGTACCCAAAGTTTGCGCAAAATTATGGGGGTGCAAGGTAAACAAAAATGAAGCATTTAAGATAAGCACTAAAAATGGTAGTTAATGAGGAGATGTCGAAGATTGTCATCCCACATGAAAAATATACTGCTAAAAAGCTTTAGTAGGTAAACAAATTGAGCAAGACGCATTTAATACACGCGAATTGTATAACGAGTAAGAAGTAAAAAGGCTATTTCAAAAAATACGCCTTTCATAACACTGACAGTTGTCATCTGAAGGAAAACAATTTGGAAGGGAAAAAAAAAAAAAAAAAAAAGCACTTAAAAATTCCCACGTAATATTCACTTGAAAATGTGCTAACACACATTTCACATTCTTTTTTGGTGGGCAAATTGAACATTTTGTAAAGTCGGACGAATTGACCTCGATGCGCCTGACGCTATGGGGTAACTCGTCTTCTTAGAAATCACCTATTTGCGTTATGGGTGTGTATGCCCCCATTTTATTATTTGGATGGGGTTTTAATTTTGAGATGTCACGTTCGATGTTGTGAAAAATACAAAATAATCCCTTTTTCTTCGTAGCAGGTGGGTGATGGTGGTGGTAAACTTTGTTTTCTTTTTCTTCATAACAGAGAGGGTAACATTTCGTTTTAAGAGCTCAGTGAATCCTCCCTTTCACTGTGTTGCACATCATCTTTCACTTTTATGTTAGATTCGTAGATATCGCTTCCTGCCTGCTTCCAGACTTCCCATGGTTTGGCCTTTAACCATTTCACTTTGACTTGTTTCATCCATTCATTCAGGTAATTCCACTTATATTCTTTCCACTTTTTCCAATGTGTTTCTTCTGCATCCATTAGGGAATCTTCTTTTTCATTGACCCAATTTTTCCATTCCTGTTTTTCTCTTAACAATCTTTCATTCCATTCCTTCCAATTTTCATCATTATTTAAATCTTTACCTTCTTCGAAATTATTCCACTGTTCCTCTTCTTTTTTTTTCCAGTTTTTATTTTTCCATTCGTTCCATTTTTTATCTTTCCAATTATCCCAGTAATTAAAAAACTTGTCTCCCCAAATTTTTTCATTCTTCTCTACCAATTTTGCCCACTTTACTTTCATAGGTCTCGTCCACTCCATTTCGATTATTCCCTTCCATTCATTTTCATCCCATTTTTTCCAGTATTTTGTTTTATCGCTTATATAATCTCCTTCCAATTTGGTGGTAAATCCAAGCCAATTGTAGTGAATATTTGTGAGCCATTCTTCCCATTCATTTTCCTTTTCTTGAATCCACATTTGCTTATGACGTTCAAAGGATTGCATAAATTTTTCCCAATCATTCTCTGTATTGTTCATCCATTTTTTCCATTCATTAACTTTCCATTCTTCTGTTAGTTCACCAGTTGGTTCTTCTTCCATGGTTTGTCCTTGTTGGTATTCATTATCATGTGTTTCTTCTTTCATTGTGTTATTTTCTACTTGTACTGTTGTCGTCTTTCCTGCGTCTTGTGCATATGATTCGGGTGCTTTAACTTCCGCTTCTACTCCTTCCCTTATCTTCTTTGCTTCGTTTTTCATCGTTTCATCTACTTGGTTTATCCACTTTTCTACTTCCGCCATTTTCCCTCTGTATGTTTCCAGTTTTGATGATAAACATGGTTCTTGTACATTTGCATCTCGGGAATATAAATAGAAAGATGAGTTATTCCTATCTTCCTCTTCATCGCTATGTTCTTCTAGTTCTATTTTTATTTCTTCTATTTCACTTTCTCCTGCATTGTTCTGTACGCGATCTTGAATTATTTTTAAGCCTTCTTCAAATAATTCCAGGCCTTCATCAAATTCTGCCATTTTATCCTCAGGGATTTCTATTTCTTGTCTATATGATCCTAAATTGTCTTTTGGAATTTTCCCTGTGCCGTCATCAATCTTTTGTATCAATTCTTCTATGATTTGTAACCCGTTTTGGATTTTTTTAACTCCATTTTCCATTATTTCTTTTTCTTCCTTATCGTCTAGCGTTATTTCTTGTTCCGGATTGATTACATATTGTGCCGTATGTTTTGCTCTTCCTATTAAATCATCACTTTTGGCTCTTCCGGTTGCTAAATCTATCTTTTTCCTTTCTGCTTTTACTCTCTTTTCTACATCTTTAAACCAATCCTGTAATTTTTTTATTCTTCTGTTATGATTTTCTATTTTCATTAACTGCCTTTGAATTTTTTCCTCCGTGGTGAGATTTCCTTCTAGAACTCCGAACGCGTCGTATATTATTTGGTGGTTTTCTCGTGGTTGCAGGAACTGCGTTGGGGGTATGGAATGGAAGAATACGAAGATGGGAATGTGTGTAATGTTAGTATAAGTTAGTTTTGTTTCATTTATAATTATAAAGGAGAGAAGATGAGTGCAGTTCAAACGTACACATAGTAGTATGCACCCACACTGGGGGATGATATACCTTCATTTTTTTAAAGTCATTATATAACTTGTATAGAGCGAAAAAAGTTATTGTTAGTATTATATCGGCCACTGTCGGTATGGTTAGTTTTTCTATCAGTCTTTTGCCGACATTCATTCCTTCATTTATGATGGGAGCAGCCAGGTTGAGTGCAGCGAATTTGCCATTTTTCAGTACATTGCTTTCCATGTTTTTCTATATATTTTTTCGCAGAATAATTAGTTTTACTGGGGAAGGCTTTTTAGTGTTGTACACGTAGTTCGATTTGCGGTACGATCATCGTCCACGGATTCATAAAAAGGGGCAAAAACACTTTTAATCGGTATTAAGAAGAAGAGAACGTAAAAGGGAGCAGCAAAAAGAACGGAATAAAAATTCAAAAAAAAAAAAAAAAAAAAAAAAAAGCAGTAAGAATAACAAAGCAACAAATAATTACATTACTAAATCGAAAAAATAAAACAAAAGCAGGAAAAGGATAGAAAAAAAAAAAAAAAGAAATTTTATTTAGTTGTCATTTAAAACCTTTATCCAATTTTTAAGTTGCATCTTTAATGATTTGCAACATTTTCTTTTTACAACAATTAGGTTTATGAAGTAGGACAATTCTTTCAATATATATATGTATATATACATATATACATTTGGGGCGAGGACAAAAAAAAAAAAAAAAAAAATTTGTGATAGATTAAATCTTTTTTTTTTTTTTTTTTTTTTTTCATTCTGTTTATACATATACGTACAACCTAGATTTATAATGTACCGTCTGTTCTTATGTAGTCTTCTATTTATTTTTGTACTTTTATTAGTGTTTTTTAAGTATAGAAAAAAAAATACATGCGCCGGTGCAGTGCTCGTAAAAGTGGGGTCCCTGCAAGGATTGAAACAAGAGAAAAATGCGCACTGTATATAAAAATTTACCAATAGAATAAGTCGACCTATATATATATGTTCTGTTAAGACGCCACCTAAAAGTTGGCTGCTCCGAAAAGAAACATGTACATATAATATCGTACGCAATTTATCTATTTGTTTTTCCTTCTTATGATTATTTTTCTGCGTTAATATGTACGTGATATTAATGCAGCAATTTTGATAGCAAGTATTTTGTAAGCGGTATACAGTTTCAAGAAATATGTGGCGTCGTTACTGGTATATAAAATGCATGTACGAAAATGAAGGCGAGCAATAGATGAAAAGGATTTCTTACAAATAACGTTTACCGAGTTCTGATTAAAAACAAAGTGGCATTATTCTGCTCATCTTACTTTTTTTATCAGTCGCACATTTAACTAATTCTAACTAAATGAATTGATATGCTATTATATATTTTTTTCGATTTCTTGTAAATTTTTTTTTTTTTTTTTTTGCTGCCTAAAAGCGAATTGATGGGTACTCAAGATAATGTTATGTTGGAACAATTCCCCACTGCGTTGCCATTGTGAAAATTTTTTTTTCAGTATTAAAAAATGCATTGAAGTAAAAAGAGGAGGGTGAAAAAGAAAAATTGAATTACAATGTAGAATGATATAAATCTGGAAGGTAGTCCCGAGGATATTTTGAAACCATGGAGCATTTTCCTCACGACTAATAATTAGGGTGGTACATGCACAAGCACGTAAATACGAATTTACCATTCTGACTGAGATAAGAAGACTAAAATTGGCGGGTACAAGTTTTTCAGGCTTCATTTTGCACAGTTCAATTTTCTCTTAAGAATGGCTGTCCATGTGGGTAGCAGGACTAAACATACAAATCGATATCCTCATACACGTAGAAATGGTAATACGTGACTACATATTTTGCTGATGCGCTGTGGTTACTCACATTAAGAGGTACGTGTGAGATTTACCGAAAATTCGAACAGTTATAAGGTTAATGCGTAAGGCGCCTTATATATAGCAGTATTTTGAATCTAGGCTTCGTCACAATCGATTTGTTCACTAATAAGGTTGTATTAAGGATGCACTGCGGACAGGAAAAAAAATATATTTAAAGTGTAAAATATGGTTAGGTCAGTTAAAATAAAATGAAAAAATTAAATGAAGATCGCTTTTGTACTTTTTAGTAACGGTCCTATTTTCCATATATGTTAATTTTTATAAGAAGCCACTTTTTAAAAAGGTTATGGAATGTATTTCACTTCTTATCATTTTTTCCGGAAAAATGTAACTTCGCGTATATATAATGTATAGCTATTACACGTTCCATAAGTGGAGTGTCTCTTGGATTAGGAGATGTTAACTGTGCTTTAAAAGAAAGCGATTCGTTTTCTATAGGTAAAGTAATGAATAATTAAAAATGAGGTATAACCATGGAGTAGGTACGTGGTAACACCTTCAAGTGGCGCCCGTTAATTCACTATTTAAGGTAAAAATGGTGATTAATCATACATATGTTTGGACAGAAGGGTAAACAGGTGTATTTAAAAAAAAAAAAAAAAAGAGAGAAAAGAAAAAAATCCTACAAATGATGCCCCGTGTTATTAAAATTATGTGCATTTCTTCTTAAGGAATCCTTTTCCCTTTTTTTTTTTTTTTTTATTAATACGACACATGCTACTGTAACTCAAGCTATTGCTACTTTTAACGGGAGAACATAGCATCGAGGGGGGTGAATTAATTTTACTTACATGTAGCACTAGATACGCATAACACACACGCTAATGGCTTAGTCATCAAAAGGAAAATTAAAAACGCTGTGGTAATCCTGCGCCCGTTTCTTATTATTTCCCTAAATGACACAGCGATGAGGGCGAAAGAGGAGACAGATGCATAGTATAGTATATAAACAAAGGTGGCTGTTAAATGGGCAGATCACAGGCTGTTCTAGAAAAATCACCCATTTAAAATTGCAGGTTTTAAAAATAAAACGTTTTATAAGGCTAATTATTCCCTTTATCAAGAAGCTAACAGGTGTTGTTTTTCATCAGCATTGCTTTCTTATGGTCTTTAAAAGAAATGCAATAAAAGAAGAACAGGAAAAAAAAAAAAACAAACAAAATATAATGATAATTTTTATTTATTTGTATAACAAGTATAAATTAATAATGTCCTGCATTTCCTTCCACTTTCATCCTTTTTGGAAATGTTTGCAACGATTATTTTGTGAGATAACATATAAAATATATCATGGAAACATACACGTACAGATCCATATATATATTTCTTCTTTTATCTTTTTATTATTTATATATGATACAAGTATAAAACAATGGTAATAAAAAGGAATACAAAAAATTAGTATGGTGTGGAATGTAACTCACCATTTTGAACACAAGATATGCTACAAAATAAATATATATAAGGAAGCGTACAATTTTTTTTTTTTATAGAACAAAATAGTAAAATGGTACATGTAAAAAAATAATGAAATAAAATGAGGGGGAAAAAAAAAAAAGAGGATATATTAATTACAACAATAATACGCCTACTCATATTCATGATGTGTACATAATGTACTACACATAATTAGTATAATTTCATTATTTTTCAGAACAGTGATAATAAATATTCCATGAATCCGCCTTTTTGTATCTTCTTAAGGTTCCTATGAGTACATGGAGCTTCCTGCCTTTTCTGGGGATTCCAAAGGTACTTTTTCAACTTTCTGTTCCTTTTTTTCCTTTTGTTCCTGTTCTTCCTTCTGTTCCTGCTGTTCCTTCTGTTCATGTTCTTCCTTCTGTTCATGTTCTTCGTTTTCTTCGAAGTCACCAAGGTAGTATAAATCGTCCTCATCAGATTCATTTACAGCTGTGGTGTCTACATTTTCCTCATCGGAACCGAAGATACTGTTTATTAATCGGCCTTGGAAGAAAGCCTGAAAATTTAGGGGAAAAAGAAAAAAAATAAAAAGGGTAAAATTAAAATTTATAAACAAAATAGGAATAATTGACAAGAAACATCATCATAGTAAGAAAAAAGGATGGGCATACGATCCTCCCTTTTGAATAACTCCATTTTTACGGACACCGTACCTTATCAATTAATCTATAGCACATTGATATAAACAAAATCAAAAAAATATAGGTTGCAATAAGACTAGTAGGCGAAATGTCATAGTAGTTTTGAGCATACACTTCGTGGGATGTTACTGGAATGACTGGTCTATTAGTTGCATATCTGCGAACTACAGTATGGTATAATTGAAATTTTGGAAAGGGACTCTCGTATGGGGAATCCATTTTGGAATAAAAAGGATTGCTTAAAATAAATATATTAAAACTTCTTCTGTGCTTATCTATATACGTGTGGGTTATTCTTATGATAGGAATACCGATGACAAGTTATATGGTTTATTAATATAATATTAGAAATATTGTATAAATTTTTTTTTTTTTTTTTTTTAGGTAATTGAAAATATTATATTCCCCTCGAAATGGTAGTTTAACTGAAATAAATATAATTTCTTTGAGAACTGTAAGGTTAACATATAACTTTTCCAGAATGTTAATAAATATTTTAATAATTCTCTTTAGCTCCTTTATTGGGCTAGGAGAAATTTTATTTTAATAATATATTTTGATAGATTTTTACAAAAATTAAAAAAAAAAAAAAAAAAAAAAACATAATTTATGCATATGCCATATATAAAGCTATAATATATAAAAATACGCATGTTAAAAATATAAACAATAAAAATAAGGGGAAAGTATTCTTTTCTTTTTTTTTTTTCTTTTTACGGTATTATTTCTTACGTATTCTTGAAAAAAACCTCCGATAAAAATTTTCTTCCTAAAATTATGGCAATATTTGAAATAAAAAAAAAAAAGAATCACGGAAATGGCAATCTATTTTTAATGTTTGAAATATAATAAATAGTTGCCATTGAACTTGATTCCTATAACATATAATTATGGTACAATAAATTTACTCATCGTAAGTATGTATATATAGTTTGACTATAAATTGGCGATATTTTTGAATTTCTATATTTATATATAAAATGAAATAAGTTAATAAACAAACAAAAAAAAAAAAAAAAAAAAAATAGCAAAGATTGCGCCATTCCTATATAATTTAGACGAACTTCCTCCTTTTTAATATTTTCTGAAAATTAATTTCGCAATTAACTGTAATAAACTGAAAAGGAATATGGTAAATTTTAATAATTAAATCAAATCTATAAATTAAAATTAAGGAGGAATAATATATTATTTTGACTTATAAATAATAAAATTTTTTTTTTTATCCTTTAGAAAATTTTATGTGGGTTAAGTTAGCGAGCCATTTGGGCTATTATTCATCATTTCTTTGTTATGTATTTTATTGAGAGAAATGGATTAACTTTCTTTTCTTTTTCTTTTTTTTTTTTTTGCCTTTCCATTGCTGTAATTTGAAGTAATTCTCTATATAGGACATTTTAAAATTTCCTATTCGAGAAAATGGAAGGAATTAAGAAAAAAAAAAATATATATATACATGCTAAGCGGTTGAGAATATATTCTAATTAACGTAATTTCCGATGAACATTAGAAAATTAGATTTGTGTATTTTTTTCCCGTTTTCATTGTGGCGCAGGTTATTTCTGACAAGCCTTATTTTCATTGCCATGTTTAAAATATCGATATAGACAAACATAAACTGAACGAGACACACAACATTGTTCTTTTGCTTTACTTGCATTTGGAATGCTTACTGATCCCCTTATAGCTTTTATATGTTGACCAATTAATATTCACAGTAAAGGAAGGCCCTATTTTTTGATAAAAAAAAAAAAAGGGAGAGCAATTTTTAAGTGTTAAGCTTTTATGTAAGAACAAAATAGCAAACTGTGGATGGACAGGTTATGATAAAATTAGGCTCAGATAAAAGTTCAAATATGTCTAGTGAAATTGCATAAATAAATGATCGTCTGTGTGATAGTCTTTTCGCAAAACCTGTCTATTTCATTTTGGATGGAGCCGCAATAAGTACATTCATGTAATTCGATTTGCTTAATTGTCACATTAATAGGACGAACTTTAAAATTATTTGAAACAATATTGCGTTGCGCATTATGCATATTGTTCTTTTGAATATATTTCCTAACATGGTGGGGGACCCTTCGATAAGTCATTTTTGGTGTGTTAGAAAAGGGTCATAAAAGGAAGCTTAAAAATTATAACTTGGAAAATAATACCACGTAAACGCTTCAATAAAAATTGCGTCGTGTAATATTCTTCTAATCACAATTTTTCTATTTTTAGCAGTAGTCCATTTAACGTATAAGTGTACTATGCGCTGATCGTGAAAGGATATTTCGTTTTGACATTTTTTTTATCACAAATAGGGGGTTCCCTTTTTTTGTTGTCTCTTATATGCATTAAGAGATCATGGTACCCCCTTTCTTTTTGCATATTTTAAACATTACATTTCTCTCTGCTTATACAATGAAGTTACTTTGTGTGCCAAAGTGGAGATGTATTTGTCCCAATTTAGGCAATTTACAGAAAGAAATTAGTGCTCAAAGGGCAGGGGCATGGAAGGAACATTTAAATACCTTTACAAAAGTGTCACTCCTCTTGTGTACGCCAAGAATGTTCCACACCATGATCATGTTCAGTTCAATATATAGTGCTACTTAATGAGAAAAAGGGAAAATTTGTTCAAGGGGTAGCTAATAATACGTTAAATAAAAAAAACAATTTATCAAGGGATAAGAAAGAAATTTGCAGAGAGCGTAATGACAAGTATGCACATATTCATGTTGAAAATGATTTGCGAAAAATAGACAATGTTCGTAATGAGCCATTATAAATAGAATTTGTAATTTTTTCTATATAATCTATGTACGTATTTATTTATAACTCCCCACCCCCTTACGGATCACATAATGAAAAATGTACATGGGTGTATAAACATATTTATATACAAGATCAGCGGGTACCGTTTTAACGATTTTCACTTTAAACGGAAAATTTGAACATACTTATTGCTTACCTTTCTGATTGAAAATTTTGATTTTATATATTAACGGAGGAGAGGAAAGCGCGGAAAAAATTGAAGATTTATCATGAGGGGGGAATATAGATATTTCGCGTTTTAAACTAACGATTCTTTGATTCTAATAGTGGCGCTAGGTGTCCTATATTTGCTTCGTTCCTTTTAGAAAATATGAAAATTATCAAAAAAAAAATGGTTAGCACGTGTATGGCGTCATATTTTATTACACATTTGTAGGGTACAGCATCCTGCTAGCAGGAAAAAGCATACCTTAAAGGTGATATGATTCGTTTCTTATTTAATTTATTCCTAGCATATGGAGTCATAGTACAAATATATGCTTTAAAAGAGGATTAACTGCTCCAATAAATGTTTAACCTAAAGCAAAATCGTTATTTAACTAAACAAAGAAGAACGCTTATTGGCGTTAATGATATCCCTTACGATATTATCTTATTAAAATATAAATTGGATTTTTTTTTTTTTATAGAATTTACGGAATATAAATAATTGGAGGAATGTGTAGCTTCGTCGTATACGGTGATTGTTTTTTAATCAAGAGATTTCAGTAAGCAATACGTAGGAGCTGCTAATATATATATATATATATATATATATTGTCTCTTTGTACCTTCAACTTCAATAATTTTAACGACATACAACCCTTTGCTATTACATTAAAATGCGGCCATACGTTTTGGGTAAAAAATATTATGCAGACATTTACCTTAAAATTTTATTGTTTGGCTCGATTTGTCGTTTTCGCTATGGGGTATACAAATGTTTAAAGTGGCTAACAGCACATGCTCGTTAAAAGGGAAAGTAATAGAACAAAGTACGGTAATTTTTATAATCTATTCTGTAGCCCATTTTTCTCATACATTCAATATGCAGTACAAGCATACAAATGATAGGGAAGCATTAATTTTGTTTTATTTTTTTATCATAAAAACATGAACTTTTTCTAATTAAAAATTTAATTTTTTAGAAAATAAAAAAGGGAAGTAATAAACTGCGTTTGGGATTATACCAAACGTTTATTATCTCAGAAAAATAGCCTAAAGAATTAAGGATGCTCCTTTGCATGGGTCTCTCATAACCTTTTGGATGATCTCCACGAAGATGTTAGGACAAATTTTAGGACGAGATTGCGCTGCTGCAGGTACATATTTTATGGGTTATTTTAACCCGAGTTAAAAAATATGTATATAATTGTATGTATATAGTACCCAGTGGTATACATGAAAAATATGGTAGGGCTGTAATGTAGCACTTTTGCAAGTTTTGATGAAAAAATAAGGAAAAAATATATATGTATATTTTGTTTATAAATAATATATAAATGTTGCATAAATAATATTCTTCTTAATTAGAATATATAAATATATATAGGAGGAGATATTTTTTTATGCATTTTTCCGAACTCGGGGCTTCATCGATATATTTTGGTGAATAAAAAATATGTTACTTCCATGTGCCTTTAATTATAGTGACGAAAGGTAGCTTTGAAGCAGAAGCGGAATATAATTATAAGTACAATGTACTCTCAAAAAATTGCCATAATTTAGAAAAAAAAGAAAAATTAAATTTTTAAAATTTTGCAATATTTGTCCTACAATTATTATATAGGTATATATATAACATGAAAAAAAAATATTTTTTGCATGATCGATAATTAATGATTACATCCTTTCTTAAATGCTTAAATGGGAAGAAGGAATAAATTTTTATTTTTTATTAAAAATAAAAGAATACATTATTTTCAACTTCTTGCGAAACAAAACAGGATTTTTACTGAACCCAATTGTCTCGTAAAAAAATAAAGAAGCGCAGAATTTTTATAGATTATTTATTCCGCTCTTTTAAAAAAATATAAATTAAAATTTTTGTATATTCCAAATAAGGATATATTATATTATTTATTCAAAATTTTGTACCCAGAAAATTTTCTAAAGTTTCTTGTCCTCCATACAATTTTAATAGTATCAACTGTAGTTTAATAATAATACATAGAAAAAAAGAAAAATATACCTAATTAAAGTACCTACTTTTACAAAGAAGATATAAAATTTTAATACATTATTAGAAAAATCATCGAAAATGAAAAATCTCAGGAACGCGACCAATAGTACTTGCCAGAATGGATACTCTGCGCATTCAGAGAGCAGTTTCGTTTGTTCATCAGATGATGACGCAAAGAATACCATAAAAGGAAAGAGCAAATTCTTCAGTTTTACCAAAATTTGTACCTTTTCCCTTCTCGTGTTGATGTACCAGTGTTATGAAAATGTAGGATGATAAAATGAATAGCCACATATATGTATATGTTCCATTTTGTTATGTTTTTCCCCTGTGAAAACATGTAGTTCTATCATCCCAAGTGGTAATTTGTTGATGTATAATGATCTCTTTTTTTTTCCCCCTCTCCCTGTAGGGCAACTCGAACAGTTCTGTTTGCACGTTCAACGGTCTTAAGAATGGTGCAGGTTTAAGGTCCCTCAGAATGTTAGGATCAGTAGAATCGAAAGAAGACGAATTTGAAGGTGTAACCATAGAAAATGAAGATGAAGAAGGTCTTGAAGTGGAAAAAGAAACAAAAAAATGCTCAGGAAATAAAAATTGTAAGGAATTAGCATCACCATGCGTATCCAGTAATGCAGTTGACCAGGCATGCCAAACTGACTGTGGAGCCTGTACATGTGGTTTAAAAACTTTAGATTTATATTTTGAAAAAAAATTATTGGATATTTTAGACGCGGGAAACAAGAAAGCTGGACAAATTGCTGATGCCAGCGCTCACGCTTTGAGTGGATTAAAGAACTACCTTAAATATGTGCTTCTCTTTTCACCACTATTACTTGAATTCCTAGCAAGCAAACTTTTACTATCAGGATATTATAAGTCATCTCAATTTGTATCTAGTGTGTGTGTTAGCTTTTACCTGTACGTGTTTTACAAAATTGTACAGAATTGCGCTTTGGGAAATGAAGGTTATATGGCTTATGAAAGTTGCTATCCATATAAATCTCCCTTCCGCCGGGGACGCAATGAAAATAACTATGAAGACGCTTGCACTAATGATGTCTGCCCTCGTAGCAGCTCGAAGGATGCTGAAACAAAAGAAAAGGTTCCTCTAGGAAAAAAGAAGAATAAAAATGCATGAATACAGAATCTAAGTTAGGTAATGATTAAGACGTAGATTTTCCTTCTTGTTTCTGGAAGTGTTATGTATAGAAAATATGCAAAGATGCATACTTATGCGCGTAGATATTTTTAGGTAAAATAGCGGAAATGACACTCAGGCGAGCAATTGATTAACCTGTGTATTTATATATATGTACCTATGTATATATTATATATTGCGCTTATTTTGTATTGTGCGTATTATATATTTCTACACCCTTTGGTTCCCCTTGTTACCTAAAGTTTTCAAAGCAATATAATATTCTGCCACGAAATGTGTAGACATGCTATGTATTTAATTTTGTGCAAGTATTAAAACTATAATAGCTGTGTATTTTATTTATATGTATATATATATATATATATTTTTTTTTTTTTTATGAAAAATACACATTTCTAAAAGATATATATGTATGATGCTTCAAATGTATATTTTTTAAAAAATTAACATTGTGACATGGAAAATAATATAGGTATTCGCGGCACATAATATTATGTTGAAAATTGACTGCTATATATGTGTACATGGAAATTATTTTTTGAATTATTAAGTTGTATTTACATTTCACCATATTATGACACTAAAACCGATCAACTACTAGCTAAGGCAGGCACTTAATCTAATTATGCCAAGTTGTGATTTGCCTCCTCATTGTTGAGCAAAAAAGGGCGAAATAGAAGGAGTGATAATGCACCACATATTAAGAAAGGAAGGCCAATTTAGCTGTACTCATTTTAGTACAACTCAGACGATTTATGTGATGACTATGCGTACAATTGTGAAAGATACAAAAATATGTAGAAAATGAGCGAATGGTGAATGTAAAACATTTACATCTTAATTATTTTATTACATACATGAAACCGTGAATTAACCGTTTTGCACGAATTGGCTTCTCCCCTATATGGTTGAGAAAAGTTCTGTTTATATGTGAAAATAATTCATTATGTTTTATTTTAACGAGGAAAGAGAACACGCGAGGAAAAACATGGCAAAATTTGTTCAGCATTTTGGGAGATATGTTTCGCATTTTATTCGCTTAAAGGACCCTTTTTTAATAAATAGAGGTGTTACATTTCTGATGTTAGGTGTAACCTGCTAACTGCATCGCACGCGTAAGGTGTAAGATTTTTATTTTCTCCGTTCGCAAAAAATATATATTGTGTGGATAGACGTTTAACTACACATTGGAAGTTAAAAAATTAAGAGTACTTTTGCATAATTTTTTGGAGTTACAGGATAATTAAAGGAAAAGAAAAAACTGAGCAACACATGCATATTTATTTTATATAGGGAGGAAAGTGCCAAACACAATTTGTAGTTCAGGCCTCGTTGATTGGATGTTCATGGCGAACGGAATTTTTAGGAAGAACAGAACTGTTCTTTTCTGGAGGGCACAAAACATTACTGTTGCAAAAATGGTTCGACATACTGATTACCATTTTGTAGCTATATATAAGTTAAAGGGGGTCCATTATATTCACCCCACTTCATCACGAATGATAACAATATTGTAATTTATATTGCAATGAAAGGAGGTTGAATATTTGTAGTGAAAAATAATTTTGATTTGTAAAGGACAACTATCAGGATGTTTTTTTTTTCTGTTACGCGTATATTAATAAAATAGCTTGCAATGTTGATGGTAGAGTAGTTACATCATTGCTATAGGAGATTATAATTGCTTTGACACACTTTCACAAAGTATATAGCTAGCTATTTTTTCTTTTCTTTTTTTCTCTTTTTTTTTTTTTTTTTATTTTTTTTTATTTTTTTCTTATTCGTTGTAACTTTTTTTATGAATAATACGTTTTGCTTCTCTATATATAAGACGAAAATTTTGATAATAATTTTTATTACTATAGAAAAAGTATATTTTTTTACTTTTAAAAATTATTGGAGTTAAATAATTGCTCCCATTTAAGGTGCACAAATCTGTTATGTACAATTCTGTACAGGAGCTATATTATATGCAAGGTAAATTTTATTACATATATTTATTCACCTAAGATGGAAGGGAAAAAATTAGAGCGCGAGAAATTTTCTCTTTTTTTGAGTCGCGCGCGCCGCTGTGTGGTATCCGTGATGGTGATTATTTCTATCGTGGTCTTGGTAAGATAAGAAGTGTATTGGAATAAGACGAAATTTCAAATTCGTTTTAAAATGTACATATAGGAAGAATAAAAGTAATAATTGTTAATAACCTTTTTTAATGTTTTAAAAATACGTTTTTTTAGAATGAGCTTCTCTTGAAGGGTACTGTTGGATCTCCTAATCAGATTGGCTTAAAGTCAAGAAATTTATCCGAACATCCCGCGTACCCAAATGAATATATGACTAATGAGGATGGTCAGGAAGGAGCAGAAGACGCGCTTGGTGAGGTTACAGAAGATTTGTATGAAAGCTCACAAGGAAATGGAAACACGGTAGAAGAACATTTCCAAAGTGTGTGCGACGAATCTGAGTTAAGTGAAAAGTGCCACATCGTTTTTCACAGCTTTGAAGAAGAGGATATAAATGAAATAATCAATTCGGTGAATGATAATTTATTCAAGAGGGAGATTCTTGAGAGATGGATACAGCTACACGAAGATGCAGCAGGGAAGGTGCAGAGTTTGAAAGAGCATTTATCATATTATTTGGAGAAATTAAAAAGTTTGTATAACGTGGATGAAAACATTGCAGAGGAACAGATGCGGGAGAACAATTATACTATTGAGTCAAATGTTAGAATGACCAAGGAGTATCACAATAAGCTCTTTTTCTACTACATCATAAAGGATAATTTGCCCGAGTCTGATTACGAGAGTTTTATAAATATAGCTAGAAACGCGTTTAACTTATTTATAAATGAGCTAGTTACTATGGGGGAGCGTACTCTAAATAAATGTGTACCTCAGTAAGGGGGGAAACCTGGTAGAAGTGGACACAATAGAATTGCGGAGAAGTATGAACACGTGTATATATACATATGTATGCTGCTAATAAAGGAACTGGAGGAAATATTCTTATACATATATGCTTATATATGGACTTATTTCATAAGGTCCTTTTTCTTTGGAAGAAGAGCGAAGTCAATTATACAGCGCGGTTTAAGCAGTGAAGGGCGAACGGTCCACATGGTGATTCTACTTTCTACGCAGGAAATGTATTTAAATATTTAAAGACGAATATATGTGCTGTGCGCATTTTGAACATAGCAGTGAATTAAATTGATGTGTAAAGATTATCAATTTTTGTTTTTTTAAATTGCCATATAAAAATTATTATAGGATGATTTAAACTGTGTTGTGTTATGTTATGTTATTATTTTATTTTTTTTTTTTTTAAACATTTATACGTACATGATATGCATAACATGCTGCGGCTACAACTTT
The DNA here is from genome assembly GCF_000006355.2 of Plasmodium knowlesi strain H. Lineage (NCBI taxonomy): Eukaryota > Apicomplexa > Aconoidasida > Haemosporida > Plasmodiidae > Plasmodium > Plasmodium knowlesi. Next base: position 2,150,397 of record NC_011913.2, on the reverse strand, counting down.
GCAATTACACCTTTTGAAATTATTAAAGGGAAATATTTTATTTTACATCATAATTGGGGTATCTATTTAAAAAATTACTTCCTTACATACTAATATGTTTCATCGCGCATATAAAATATGGAATTATAATACGAGTAATGTTTTGGGGATGTGTAATATGAGTGAGATTTCTTTGAACTTTGATGTAAAAGGAAGAGGACTAAGACACATGGAATCAACCTATACATATAAACTAACAGTGCTACATTAGCATTATATGGCAATAATGATACCACGCTTCATCGCCTTGCGTTACATTTAGTATAATGGGTGTACGAATTTTTTCTAATTCGTAGTAATTGCATCGATGCTTTTATTATTCGTGCATAATTTATTGTCAATTCCCTCTAATGAGAGAATTTTTACATGAAAAGATGCTCAAACGAGATTGTTAACAAGTACAAACTTATCGATGGAGGAAAGGATCATTGCAATTTGACTTATTGTCTTTAAATAGAAAAAGAAGAAAGGAGCATATATGGCATTACCATTTCTCCGCTAAAATAAAACCTATAAAATGCTTAAATTGTAAGAAAAAGGAAAAATGCAAATTGCTAATTATAGTGGAATTCGATCAAAACAGTCGTTTCCTTTGTTATGCAAGGGCACTTATCAAGTATTAAATATTTTTAATACGCTTTTTTTAAATATTCTAAATTTAATTTAAATGCTATATCTGCATTCCTGCTGACTATCGTTCAACGGCGAAGAAAGTGTGACATAAAAAGAAGCTTTTCCTCTTTAGTGGTTTACGGTGATAAAAAAAAAAGAAATAATATAATTTGTTCATAATTGAAATGAATAAATAGATGTATTTGTAAATGTACAAAATACAAACCTGAACGAACAGATCGATGGTGCTATAATGTATATGTTGCTGTTGTAAAAAAAAGTTATTCTTTGAGAGTTATTAGGGTTAAAAGAAGAGATATATATATTTGCTGACTGGTTTTTATATGTCTCATTTTACAAATTTTATATATACAGAAATTGTTGTAGGAATATATTGTAAGGAGGAGGGACCTATATATATTTGGTCAACTGGTCGTTCTGCTTAGGAACAAAGAAATACACGTTGCTCTGTTTGCTGAGTATTCCTAATGGAGATGCCTTGTGGAGCGAAAAAAATAAAAATCTATAAATTATTTCTAACATTCTTTTTTATTTTTTACGTATTGACTAAACAAATATATTTTAAATTTTTCTAATTTATTTATTTAAAAATGCTTTTGCTTTTTTCAAAATTATTAAAGTTCCTAAATTTTTTCGTAAAGTACGTTTTACAGTATATTTCAACATAATTAGTCACATAATTTATCGCATATTTTATCACATATTTTATAACATATTTTGTCACATATTTTGTCACATATTTTGTCACATATTTTATCACATTTTAACGTAGTTTATGATAATACAACGGAGTCCTGTTGAGTTACAAATTTAGAACATTTTCCGCTCAAATAATAACCCCTTTTATATGTACATATATACACCATAAAATCTAAAATTAAGCGACTATGGCTTCTTTTAACGAATCCAATTCTGCTTCCGCTGACAAATTATCAGCTAAGAACAACAGAAGGTCAGATGAATCTTCCGCTGGAAAGAAGAATTCAGGTGGTCTTAACTTCCGAAGATTCTTCTTCCCGTCCTGCTCGGTTTCACTTCTCGTTGTCGCCATTTATATGTTGCTACTAGTAAGTTATATGGAATGAACATTTTTTGAATGAATTGAACGCTCCTTCATGCAATTTCTAATTCGGGCATTACGTAGAGTCAAATGCACACTTTCTTCTGGATATATAAATAGAGAGTGTATTCCATGGATATGAAGTATAAATATTATAAATGTGCCTATTATATATACGCGAACCCTCTCCTTGTACACATTTTTCTTAAATTCCTCGCAGAAGATAACCCCTCTGGACAGCAAGGTTATATCACAAATACAAGCAAGGAATTTATCCGAGATAAATGAAAATAAGTGTTTGAGAAATGGAAACTCAGATAAGAATGCAGGTTCCTCCGATTCTGATTCCGATGATGACATTTTATCCGGGTTTGATGGAATGGATTTAGATGAAAATGAAGAAGCGGATGATTTGGATTTCCATCAAAATGAGGAAGAAAAATATGATGGGAAGTTTGACTTATGTAATGTTGATGTGCCTGGGCTTATGGAAGCCGAAATAATATTTAACAGCGATGTAACTAAAGAAGAACTGGAGGAACTGATCAATAACATGGAAGAAATGCCATCGAAGAATGAAATTGTCAAAATGTGGAAACGTGCATATGCTCTTGAAGGACAAGAATTTTACGAAATGATAAATGGTTTATTCGAATATTTCAAAGAGTTAAGCGAAAAACATAAAGTAGAGGAAGAATATGCTGGCCTTCAATGGAGCAACATCATGTCCATTTTTTGTGACATCTTAACAGAGAAGGAGGAGTACTATATTAATCTTTTCTACGACTTAGTGATGAAAAATAAGTTGACCAAAGAGGAATTTGTGAATTTCATGAAAAACTGTAAAAAGGAGTCTGCTGAGTTGAGAGAATCATTACGCATCTTCGGGAAAAGTGAATTGGATGAAAAAATGATTCCAAAAGAATCAGAAAATTAAGAGTTGGATTTTTCAGCTGGAGAAATGTACAAAGAAAAGTGGTAAAACGGAAGATTGCACATGTATATATGGGAGTATGTGGAACTGTTGCGCATATTGATAATATACAGAAAAGATGAATAGTAGTGTCTGCATTAGATTGATAGTATAATTGAATAAACTGACTTGGACGAACGAAGGTGTTATAATAATATACTGCCTTGGGGCCCCAAATGAAAAGCAAAGGAAGGAAAAAAAAAAAGTTCCAGAGTTTGTTATAACATAGCATCTGGAACATACTTAACTGGCGATAGATCCCGAGCTGGAAGAAAAGAACAACTGTGCAGAATGAGGAATTTACTTAGATTGACAGTTTATCTATATATGAAGTACATTTTTTTTGGGAACTCCGATTTGTAAGCATTAACAATGTTTTCCATATACGTGGCTTCCGTTCTGACTGAATTAGATTTTTACATTTTCTCCCTTTTAAATTGTTGTTCACTAGTAACTATTTCACATTTAGAAATTAACTACCACTTGGATTGGTCTGTACATGCTTTTTAGTAAATACAGATGATGTATCTATGACCGTAGTGTTGAATGTACTTTTGCTTATGGGCGACGTAAAAAGATATAGAATAGCATAAGGTATATATATATATTTTTATAATGCGATAATTTAAACTACTGCGTAGAGGAGCATATACATTTAGAAAAAGAATTCCCTAATCATGGTAAACATTTTTACGAATGAGTTGGAATTTTTATTTCGAAATTCCTTACGAAGAGAAAAAGGAAGTTCAAATAGGGAGTCCTCATGTAAACGTTAGTGTGAAGTACGTCAATCAGTGAATATACAGTGATTGGGAAAAATGATTAAGGAAGGTGTTGTGCCTATTGACAAAGAATTTACATGGAGCATAATCCAATATTACACAGTATCTGTCATCATAGAATGGTAAAAATATGATTCGTAGGGTTGCAAACGGGGAGGGGTAATTTTTACACTTGGAAAATGATAATATATAGGCGGGAGAAACAGGAAAGTCTTAGAATATGATGGTGTTATCCTGCAGGAGTAACAAACACTCTTTATTAGCATGCCAGGGGACATATTATAAAAACATTTACATATTAAAAAGGAACTTCAAAGAGCATCCTGATAACGTATTATATGACGATGAAGTTACCCTGTAAATGTGACACATAATTTGTGGAATTATTGAACTAGAAGGACACTTAGAAATGATGGGAGCAGTTCCCCATTTACGTGGCCCTTTATTATTCAAATAGAGTGTTATTATATGCGTATTTTTTTTTTTTTTTTCCATAATAAAGAGTTAATACCAATTTTTTTTTTTAAATAATTAAGAGTTCCCTTTTATATGTTTGCTAAAATGGAATAAAGTATACCAACACTTTCATGTCAAGCAGTATTCATTATTATGTATGTCTGAGCATTATTTCAAGGTAAATGTGATATTATAATGTTAGAACAACAGAAACATATAAAATAGAAAGAAATAAAGAACACTGTTTTTTTAGGAAAATGAATTTCCCGCGTTTAAAAGCATTTATTTCTTTAAAACGGCTGACTCATCGAGTCATTTATAAATGAGTGCTTAACGATATTATTCTAGAAACACTAAGTTTTTGTTGTAATTGATTTATTTTTGGAAAAAAGCAATAATATTTTATGATGCAATTGAGCTCAGGCGAATTCAGTGAACTTTTCATTTTGCGCTAATTCTATAGGGGACCTGCACAATGTAGAAATGTTAGACACTTTTTAATATAGCAAATAGAGAAATACTTCCCGTGAGGTATGGTTTCCTCGAATTTATCACATTTCTCTGATAAAGTATATGGATTTTAATAATGTGCTAGGAAAATATACGTGAAAATGTAAGCGAAACGTGCATCATTTTATCAATAGGTTTAGGATTTCTGGGTTTAAGGCTTAGGTTACGGTGTCTTATGATTGAAGTAAATATGTTTCCCTACGCGAAACGATAGAATATTATTTAAAATATGAAAAATATCAATTTTTTTACTGAACTAAAATATTGTAAGCCGGCCACTCAAAACTGCGGAAAGCGGGAATGTGGAAAATATTATAAATTAAATTTGTTGCAATGAATACTTCTTCCGAATATTCTTTTTTTTTTTTTTCTCACATGTGGGTAACTAATCAATAGGAAAAACGTGGAACAATAAAAAAAAAAAAAAAAAAAAAAATTTCTTAGAGGGAAAGATCCTTTATTTTTTTTCTTTTTCATCTTGTGTACACACGATTCAGATTTCTCAAATATCTATATGCGCTTAGCCATTGAAAATTTTTATTATTTCCTATGATCACTTTTTTTTTTTTTTTCTTCTTTCTCCTTCCGCGTCCCCTCGTTTGGGATTGTTCTTTTCCTTTCATGCAGCGTTATTCACACATACACAAATGGAAGAAAAAAAAAAAAAAAAGGGAAAAAAGTATTTACGTAACGTGCGTATATGCGTGGCATAACCTTCAGCAACAAGCATTTTACACATAATTAAATTTGTCCATGCAGTTTTTATGTATCACATAGCATCTCGTCATAAAAAGGGACAACCCTCCTTTTTTTTTCACTATTCTTAAATCAGTGGGAATATTTCGGAATGAGAAAAATTATTATTCTTTATATTTTCCTTCGATGTCCTTTACCATTTCCGTTCTTACAATTCAATATACAGTACACATTTCTTCATATTTATTCGACGGAAAAGAAAATTTTGGAATTTTTTTTTTTTTTCCCGAATAAATCAAAACTTTAGGAGCTCACTTCGGGGCTGCTCATACGTGTAACTTTAAAATATGCGTACCCATGATGAGGGTCATAATCGAGGATTTTGACATCCGGGACAACTGGTTCTTCCAAAAGAGCTACACATTCTTGCGTCACCTTAAGGTTCAACTCTTTCCATGAATCCCTAACGTGGCCCAAAATCTCTTTAAATTCATCTTTGCTCAAATTGTCCTTTGTCATATGTGTATAAAATATATCATTAACATATTCGCGCTGTTCTTTAAAGTTAGTACCAACTATTTTACTACATTTTTTCCATTTATTGTTATATTTTCCCATAGTCTCGAAATTTTGCTTTTCTTTTAATTCTAGGAATTTCTCGAACAGACGTTTACTAGCATTAATATATTTGCTCTCTTCATTCATGAATGATTGCCAATAAAGAGAAACTAATTCGCATTTTTTAGGCATTTCTTCCATTTCATTTAATTCTTTATTTATTTCATAATCGTTCAATCTATCCTCAAAACATAACACTTCGTAGTGAGAAGAAGGGATGGTATGCGCTCCGGAATCTTCCCATTTTTTAAATTCCCCAAATAATAATTCATTCATTTCTTCCTCATCATCTATATGTTCTTCCTCGTCATACCTTAAGGATCTTGTATTATCTTTTCGTATATATTTTGAGTAATCACTTTCATCATGTCCACCCTTTTTTAATTTACTTATTTCCCAATCTTCTATTTCTTTGTACTCCCCATTCATACATTTCCTTTTATTTACCTCTGTTTCATCCCTATAAGCTCCAACTTCATATACTATACTCTGCCATTTGTCTAATAAACTCTGCCCTTTTCCCTTTCCTTTCATTTTCCTTTTCCGTTCTTCCTTGTCATATCTTAAAGATCTTTTACGTTCTTCTTCCAGTTCATCCTCATATTTCTCTAAGGCAGCGAGTGGACCACTGTAGATTTTTGTGTTTCCTATACTTAGCTTATTCTGACTTTTTTCCTTTTCCTTCAGAAGTGCCTCTTCCTTCTTTTTTTCTTCTTCTATTTCTTTTTCTCCTTTCTTTTTTTTCTTATTATCATTAAATGCATTCATACAGGTATGCACAAAATAAGCATATGGACACAAATCACCCTCTGCCACATAATTGGTCCTTTCCCCGAATAGGGGCGCTTCCTGTTCTGCCGATTTTTGAACGTCTTGTCTTGCATTAGGATATTCCATTTCCAATGTCATTTCCCCTGCTGCAGGAGAAGCTTGTCTTCCTCCTTCAGAAGGATCTTCCGTCTGTCCCACTTCGTAATCATATGGTCCTGATGGAGCTTCATCTTCTGATTCCGTGCTTGATAAATTTCTACCAACATTATTATCTACTTGTAATGGAGCATTCACACCCTGTCTTGAAAAATCATCCTGGTGCTAAAAAGGAAAGGGAATGAAATGCATCAGATAAAGGAATCATATTGGTTGATAAGCTAAATGAATGAATAAGGGAAAAATCAGCTGTTTGGGAAGGATAGGAAAGGGGAGTTTCCGGGTTTATAATTCAAAGTTTTCAAGGGGTATAGGAGTAAGGTTTTAGGGGTGTTGGAATAAGATTTGAGGGGTGCCTGAATGACTTTATGAGGGTGTCACAATAAGGTTGTTTGGTTGTTAGAATAAGGTTGTAGGGGGTTTGGAATAAGGTTGTAGGGGTGTTGGAATGATGTTGTTTGGGGTGTTGGAATGATGTTGTTGTGATGTTGGAATGATGTTGTTTGGGGTGTTGGAATGAAGGTTGTAGGGGTGTTAGAATAATGTTGAAGCAGTGTTGGAATTAAGGTTTTAGGGGTATTGGAATAAGGTTTTAGGGGTATTGGAATAAGGTTTTAGGGGTATTGGAATAAGGTTTTAGGGGTATTGGAATAAGGTTTTAGGGGTATTGGAATAAGGTTTTAGGTGTATACGAATGACCTTTTAGGGGTGTTAGAATAAGTTTTGAGGTTTTTAGAAGTCAGATTCCGCGTTTAGAAGTAAAGGTTTTAAGGGTATTGGAATTAGGTTCCGGCTATATGTTTTTTTATTTTAAAGGGGATGGAAGATGTAATAAAAGTAAAAGGGGGAGGAAAAGGAAGAAAAAAGAAAGAGAAGGTGCCTATTATATTTCATAAGCTCCATACAATGTGTATATCACATTTTCATCATACGGGCAATCTGTATCTGTATGTGTGATAATAGGCTTTCTTTTTTTTTGTTTTATATGTAAAATGACTCACCTTTAAAAAGATGCAAGCAACAACAAAAAACAACATAGCAGTTCTTTTAGTGAAAAAGGACGATCGTTGTGTACTTTTCTTTTCATCCATTTTTCTTTCTTCCCCAGCTCCTACAATTTGGTAACTACCACATTGGGATTGCATCGACCTTTCTGATGCGCTGTCGATGATTATTTCATTTGTATGTGCCATGTTGGTTTATTGATTTTTTATATATATAAAATTAATGTACGTGAAAAAAGAAAAATTTTTTATTCAGTAATAAAATAGAGAACAAAAAATTAGAGTACAAATTAAAAAAAAAATTATATGTGAAGGAATAATAAAAAAAATGAAATAATATATGAGAGTCCGGAAGTCAATTTTAAAAAAAAAAGGTACAATGTTTCTTAAAAAGAAGAATAATAGTATGGAAGGAAATAATACAAAAAAATTATATTAGGTTGGAATCTTTTTTTTTTATTTCTCTTTTAAACATATAATATTCTTTGTAATATGTGAATGAACCAAGAAAGAAAAAAAAATAGAAAAAAATATTTTATTGTAAGTTCTACAAAGAAAAAGAGAAAAAAAGAAAAAATATATAGAAGAAAAAGAGAAAGAGGGAATGTTGTTGTAAGTTAATTCATGTGTGAAGTGCATGTTTTATTCAGTATGTAATTTGTATAAATTTTCAGGGATTAGGGGGGTCTACTTTATATAATATGTAGTATTTCATGTATTTAATAATTCACGACTGTTTATTAATGGATCAGCATTAAAGAGGGCTTACTGTTGTATAGATGGATCAAAAAATTTGGAACGTTTACCAACCGTTGTATATTCATGGAATGAGAATTCTCCGGGAGATACACGTTCGTGCTTATGTAGATAAGGCTAATTAAAGAGCGTTTACCCACCGTTGTAATTTCATGGAATGAAAATTCTAGGAAAGGTTAATTATGTTATTTTCTTTCCACCTCCCCATTCCTGTATAATGAATATCAATGTACATATACATTTATGTATATGTAGATATGTATATGTGAATATGTATAAAGTATATGCATATATATGTAGATGCATGTATATGTATATTTGTATACATGTATATATATATGTATATATGTATATGTATATGTATATGTATATATGTATACATGTATATGTATATATGTATACATGTATATGTATATGTATACGTATATGTATATGTATATGTGTATGTATATGTATGTATATATGTATATATATATGTATATATATGTAGATGCATGTATATGTATATATATGTAGCATGTACACATATATAATATTTCCACATTCTGTTGGAACATTTAATTTTTCCATTTTGGAAAAATTATTATTACTTACATAGGCGGTGTCATGACTAGTTTGACCGGTACTTCTGCCCTGATTTTGCATCCATTCTGCGAACACCTTTGAAAACCTTTCCGCCATATTTATGAATTATTCGTAGTATATATATATATGTATGTATGTATGTATGCAATCATCAAAATTTGAATTTTCTTTTTTGAAGTGTGATGTTTTATATACCTCCTCTCTGTCTATGTATGTGTTCTTTTTTTTCCTTCTTTATTTCGTTCTTCTTTCCTTCTTCTTTTTTCCCCCCCTTTCTTCCTCTATGCTTTTATTCAAAAAACGGTGCTTCTTCTTTCCGTCCCCCTTTAAGAAACCTTCTTTCCTTCCCATTCAACCTATGAAGAAAAAAGCTACCTTCTTCCCCTAAGGCACCTAAAAAACCAAGTCATATTGTTGTTCCTAAAACAAAAGTCGTAATTCTAAAAATACGAAATCTTACACATATACACCGTAAAATATTATAAATCCCGCAACCTAAATACAAAATCCTACACATATACACCGTAAAAATATTAAATCCCGCAACCTAAAAATACGAAATCATACACACATGCACCGTAAAATATTAAATCCCGCAACCTAAATACGAAATCTTACACATATACACCGTAAAATATTATATCCCGCAAACCTAAATACGAAATCTTACACATATACACCGTAAAATATTATAAATCCCTCAACCTAAATACGAAATCTTACACATATACACCGTAAAATATTATAAATCCCGCAACCTAAAAATGCGAAATCTTACACATATACACCGTAAAATATTATAAATCCCGCAACCTAAAAATGCAAAATCTTACACATATACACCGTAAAATATTAAATCCCGCAACCTAAATACGAAATCTTACACATGCACCGTAAAAATATTATAAATCCCGCAACCTAAAAATGCGAAATCTTACACATATACACCGTAAAATATTATAAATCCCTCAACCTAAATACGAAATCTTACACATATACACCGTAAAATATTATATCCCGCAAACCTAAATACGAAATCTTACACATATACACCGTAAAAATATTATAAATCCCGCAACCTAAATCCGAAATCTTACACATATACACCGTAAAATATTATAAATCCCGCAACCTAAATACGAAATCCTACACATATACACCTGTAAAATATTAAATCCTGCAACCTAAATACGAAATCTTACACATACACACCGTAAAATATTATATCTCGCAACCTAAAAATACGAAATCCTACATGTACACCGTAAAATATTAAATCCCACAGGAACACCCTGATCCATTCATCTTCTCTTTTGTCCTCCCTTTTTTTTTTTTTGCGTTTGCGAAAAAAATATTTTTTTCTTTTTTTTTTTGCGGAAAGCAAGAGAATAAGCGCGCGCCTATATTGTGATGTGTCCTGGCTACGCACATCCCCAAAAAAAAAAAAAAAAAAAAAGGACGGTGGATGATGAAGTTCGAATATTACAATTGGAAAAGTCCCCAAATGTAAAAAAAAAAATATTTTAAGGGAAGAGTTGTGCGCGCACAAGCGGAAAAAGAAGTGGATGATGAAATTCTAATTCCACAGTTGGAAAAGACCAAGTGTAAAAAAAGAATTTTATAAGGGAAGAGTTGCGCGTACCAAAAGGAAGAAGGGGGCAAGGTGAGCCACTCCTTTTTTCTTTTAACGGTTGCTCCTTTTTTTGGGGTGGTTGCCATTTTTTTGATCTTTTAGAGGTAGACGATTATTTTTTTTTTTTTTTCTTTTTTTTCAGTTTAATACTATGATTTAATTCAATTTAATTTTCTGTTATATTTTTTTTTTCTCTTAAAATTTTTTCTTTTTTGGCATTCTTGCGAAAATTTGCCCCTAATAGGTGTTATATCTTGTTCTCGTAAAAAAGTGTATGGAACATCCGAGCGCGAACACTATATTATGGTTCCGCGGAAAAAAGGGTGGAAGAACGCTAAAGCATTCATATAATTAGAACTTTATTTAAAAAAAACAAAAAAAGTTACAAACAAAATAAGAGTAAAATATGGAAGAAAAGATCTCTTTTTTTTTTTCTTTTTTTTTCAAGAACAAATAAAAAGGAAAAAAAAAAAATAATAATGTTCTTAAAAAAAAAGAAGAATGTTTTTTTTTCCAAAAATAAAGGGTGTCCTTTCACAACAACAACAACAAAAAAAAAAGTTGCAAACAAAATAAGAAATAAATGTGGAAAAAATAATTTTTCTTTTTTTTCTTTTTTCTCCCTCTTGTTCCTTTCACTACATGCTTCAGTTTCGCTTGTCCAGTTTGGTGCGTAGTTCCGGGTTGGACGGTGTGTCCTCTTTGCTGTTTCGTTTCCTGCTTGCCTTCTTGCTCGCACGGAGTTTTTCTTTTTCTCATTCCTCCTAAAAACACCTAAAGATAAAACAAAAATCTGACCTCTAACACCCCTAAAACCTTACTCCTATACCTAAACCCTTATTCCTGTACTCCTGAAACCTTCTTCCTAAACGCGGAATCTTACTTATAACATCCTCAGCCTCCGCATCATCCTCCCGCCTCTTTTTTTTCTATATTTTTTATTTTTCATCTTTTTCTGTGTTGGGTTATGGCATGTAGTCTCCGGTTCACACCATCCTGTTGATTTGTCTACGAGGAGATTTTCCTTCAGAGAGCATGCCTGCGGCATTCATCAAAGGGTTGGTGTAGTATACGGCCCCTGTCTGCGAGGAGTCATTCCACTCCCCCCACTTACGCACCTAAAGTTAACCCCTGAAACTTTATTCCAACACCCTAACAACCTTATTCTAACACCCTGCAACCTTCTTTCTATACCCTAAAACCTTACTCCTAAACCCTAAACCCTAAACCCTAAACCCTAAATCCTAAACCCTAAACCCTAAACCCTAAACCCTAAACCCTGAACCCTGAACCCTAAATCCTAACCCCTTAACCCTAAACCCTGAGAAGTCGAAAACCTGAACCCTAAATCCTAAACCCTAAATCCTAAACCCTAAACCCTGAACCCTAAACCCTGAACCCTAAACCCTAAACCCTAAAACCCTGAACCATTTTAAATCCTTCCTTCCTTCTTCCCTTTCTTACTATTCTTTATTTATTCTCTTTTTTTTTTTTTTTTTTATTTCATTTCTTTGTTTTATTCTTTTTTGTTTTTTTATTTTTCTATCTTCCCCTTATTTCCTTTCCTTTCTTATCTTTATTTACTTTTCTTTCGTGCAACCTTTTATTCTACAATGAATGTTTTACACTGCGGCATAAAAAAAATAATTTCGGGGTTAATCTACATAGTTGTATTTTAGCAGAAAAATATAAACATCTTCATAGAACTGTTGTGTTCGTTTATTCTAAATATGCATTTTTTAATCCTAACATGCAATTATATGTGCAATTTACTTGCTTATAAATTACTAAGGACGTCAATTTTTTTTTCTGATTAACATTTTTTATATTAAAAAGAAAATGAAAACTAACTTTTTAATCTGTGGAAGGGGATGGGAGCATGCAGAAAAGGATAAATCTAAATAGGATATGGACGTTGCAATGAATTTGTTTTCATTTCGTAATGGCGAAAGGGGGGGGGGGCGCCGGGTGGCCGCTAGCAAATGCGTACCATATAAGAATGCTCTCCTTTCACCAGCATTCGGTTAACTATAATCCCTTCTTTCGTTCGTTCTTTCTTTCTTTTTCTTTCTTTTCTTTTTATTCCTTTTCTTTTCTAATTCCTTTTTCATTCCTTTTCCTTCTTATTCTTTTTTTTTTTTTTTCCTTTTCTTTTTCTTTCCTTCTCTTTTTATTTTTTTCTTCTTGAGTATATAATATCTTAAATTTGTTTACCGTATTATTTAATTTTTTTTTGCAAATTATATATATATATTTTTTTTTTTTTTTTTTAAACTTATGACGACGACGACAAAAAAAAAAAAAAAAAAAAAAAAAGGAAAAAGACTTCATTTTAAAAAAAAAAAAAAAAAAAAAAAGGAAAAAAACTTCATTTAAAAAAAAAAAAAAAAAAAAAAAAGGAAAAAGACTTCATTTAAAAAAAAAAAAAAAAAAAAAAAGGAATAAGACTTCATTTTAAAAGGAAAAAAGAAAAAGTAGAATTATCGCATATTTTAAGCATTTACAGAAACAAAAAGAAAAAAAAAAAAAAAAAAAGCTTCATACACATTAAGGGATTGTTTTTTTTTTTTATTTTTTATTTTTACCCTTAAAAGAACAAATAAAGAATAAAAACATTTGAAAGAGAAGAAAAAAAAAAATGGCACCCTTTTCTTTTACAAAACTTTCACTATTAGCTTTTGTACTTTACATGTGGCAACATCCCAACTATGTAAGATGAAGAATATTTGTGCTATTGAAAGAATTTTTACACATATATATATTCATTATTACAAAAGACAACATATCTAAGAAAAAATAATATAAGGAAAAAAAAGGAAAGGAAAATCAGAAATGAGAGGAATTCAGAAGGAAGGATTTTCTATCGTTTTCTTCCGCTTTCGTCTTTTTTTCCCTTTCTTCTTATTCTTTTTTCTTTTCCCCCTTTTATTTTTATTCCTTCTCCCTTAACCATTAAAACACCTGAAACTATACCCTGAAACAGTACTCCCTATTCCCCTAAACCCTAACCCCCCTACAACCTTCATTCCAACACCGCTACAACATTATTCTAGCACCCCGCAACCTTATTCTAACACTCCCACAACCTTATTCTAACACCCCAACAACTTTATTCTAACATCCCAACAACCTTATTCTAACACTCCCACAACCTTATTCTAACACCCCTAAAACCTTACTCCTATACCCGTGGAAACCTTAAACTATAAACCGGGAACCTCCCTTTCCCCCTTTTTTCTTTTTCCTTTCCAAGGAGCTGATTTTTCCCTATCCATTCATTTAACTTATCAACCAATATCATTCCTTTCATTTCATTACATTCCCTTCTCATACCATTCCCTTTCCTTTTTAGCACCAGGATGATTTTTCAAGACAGCATGTAAATGCGTCCCTACAACTGTGTAAAAGTGTTGGTAGAAATTTAGCTAACACGGAAACAGAAGAAGCAACTCCGCCAGGAAAAAATGAATCACTTAAAACATTATTTGGAAAAAAGGGGAAAAAGGAAGAAGAAAAGAAAGAAGAAGTAAAAGAAGAAAAGAAAGAAGAAGTAAAAGAAGAAAAGAAAGAAGAAGTAAAAGAAGAAAAGAAAGAAGAAGTAAAAGAAGAAGTAAAAGAAGAAAAGAAAGAAGAAGTAAAAGAAGAAAAGAAAGAAGAAGTAAAAGAAGAAAAGAAAGAAGAAGTAAAAGAAGAAGTAAAAGAAGAAGTAAAAGAAGAAGTAAAAGAAGAAGTAAAAGAAGAAGTAAAAGAAGAAAAGAAAGAAGAAAAGAAAGAAGAAAAGAAAGAAGAAGTAAAAGAAGAAAAAAAAGAAGAAAAGAAAGAAGAAGTAAAAGAAGAAAAAAAAGAAGAAAAGAAAGAAGAAAAAAAAGAAGAAAAAAAAGAAGAAAAGAAAGAAGAAAAGAAAGAAGAAAAAAAAGAAGAAAAGAAAGAAGAAAAGAAAGAAGAAAAGAAAGAAGAAAAGAAAGAAGAAAAGAAAAAAACAAATAGAACATTATTTGGAAAAAAGGGCAAAAAAGAAGAAGTGAAGGAAGGAACTAAAGAGGGATCTGACGCGGGTAATGGAGCCCAGAATACTGAGGGGGATAAGGAGGATTCCGATGGGACTTCCAGTGAAGACGCCAAAAAGCGAAAACCAACATGGAATGATCTTTCAGTTGAGGAAATGCGCAAACAGCTGGCACAAGAGGAAACCCGTAACCATAAGAAAAAACTTACTCCTGAACAAAAGGAAGCGTTGGACAAGAAATATGAGTACCTTTTGAAAAAGTTATTAGATGGGGAGGCTGGGAAGGGAAGGAATACCTTAAGGGGCGCTCAGAAACCAGCACAACAGAAAGTCCAAGAGAAAAAAGATTCTAACGAAAAAGGTGCTCAGAAACCAGGACAACAAAAAGTCCAAGAGAAAAAAGATTCTAACGAAAAAGGTGCTCAGAAACCAGGACAACAAAAAGTCCAAGAGAAAAAAGATTCTAACGAAAAAGGTGCTCAGAAACCAGGACAACAAAAAGTCCAAGAGAAAAAAGATTCTAACGAAAAAGGTGCTCAAAAACCAGCACAACAAAAAGTCCAAGGGAAAAAAGATTCTAATGAAAAAGGTGCTCAAAAACCAGCACAACAAAAAGTCCAAGAGAAAAAAGATTCTAACGAAAAAGGTGCTCAAAAACCAGCACAACAAAAAGTCCAAGAGAAAAAAGATTCTAATGAAAAAGGTGCTCAGAAACCAGCACAACAAAAAGTCCAGGGGAAAAAAGACTAGAGATCCCCAGTTCACATTTCACGGTTTTAAGGTTTAGGGTATACCCAGAACAAAATTTATTCATCCCATATGTGTAACGTTAACAAGGTCGGGAAGGAAAAAATTCAACCCTTATGTCATGCAAAATAAAAAAAATCTCCCATTTCAAAAAATTATATCATGAATTTTTTTTTTTTTTTTTTTTTTTGTGTATGTAATTTTTTAGCATGAATATCATCACATTTGTGTAATTGTTTTAGTAACATCTTATAAGGATTATTGTATAGACATGGTTTTTATGATTATATGGAACCCATATATTTTTTTTTACACGAAAAATATTATGAATATAATATACATTTTTTTTTTTTTTTTCTCATTATTTGCTTTTTTTTTTTTTTTTTTTTTTTTATAAAGTTCTAATTATATGAATGTTCTAGCGTTCTTCGACAGTTTTTTTTCGCGGAAATCGTAATATAGTGTCCGCGCTGGGGGCGCGGGCGCTCGCGCGCGGATGTCCCATACATTTTTTTTTACGAGAACAAGATATAACACCTATTGGGGGCAACTTTTCGCAAGAATGCCAACAAAAAAAAAATTTTAAAAGAAAAAGGAAAAAAGAAAAAAAAAGAGGAAAAAATATATAAGAGGAAAAGAAAAGGAATGAAAAGGTTTAGGATTCAGGGTTCAATTTCCATGTTTTAAGGTGTAAGAACAACAATTATGGCCTGGTATTTAGATGTATTACGGGAAGATTCTATTTTTTTTTTTTTCAAGAAAAAATATTTTTCGCAAGAGGAAAAAAAAAAAAAAGAATGTGTGTTCTTAAAAAAAAAAAGAAGAATGTTTTTTTTTTTTTTTTTTTTTTCTATAAACAAAAAGTGTCCTTTCACCAAAAAAAAAGAAAAATCTTTTGCTAACAGAACAAGAAATAAAGGTGGAAGAATGAATCTTCTTTTTCTTTTTCTTTTTTTTTTTTAAAGAAAAAATAAAAAGGAAAAAAAAAAAAAAAAAAAAAGAAGAAGAAAAAATATTTTTCGCAAGCAAAAAAAAAAAAAAAAGAATGTGTGTTCTTCAAAAAAAAAGAAGAATGTTTTTTTTTTTTTTTTTCTATAAAGAAAAGGTGTCCTTTCACCAAAAAAAAAACCAAAAAAGGGCATAAAAAATTAAGAAATAACATGAATATTCAAACTCCTTATGTCTTTTTATCACATAATTAAAAAAGGACAAAAAGGGGTATGAAACCAATATCCTTCATCTAAAACAATAAACCCTAAACTGTGAACCCTAAATTGTGAACCCTAAACTGTGAACCCTAAATTGTGAACCCTAAACTGTGAACCCTAAATTGTGAACCCTAAATTGTGAACCCTAAACTGTGAACCCTAAACTGTGAACCCTAAACTGTGAACCCTAAACTGTAAACCCTAAACTGTGAACCCTAAACCATGAAACATAACCCCCTAAACCATAAACACGGAACCTAAACTTGGAACACGTTCCAAAGGAATACTTTCCATAGGAACGCCTTCCATAAAAAGCTCTTCCTTAGGAACCTGTTCTTCTTCCATTAATTCCGATCCCATGAACTCTTGAACCAAAAGTTCCAGAAAATCCTTCTGGTTCAATTGTGTGTCGCCTTTTTGACATTCATCCAACACTTCAAAATGAATTTCAATAATCGTGCGACGATTCACGGGACCAGAACGTTTCGTTCTCGTTGGAGCAGAACGAGGTTTTCGTTCCTTCACCAATCGATATTCATGTGGACCAGCTTCTTCCACATGATCGAGGACTTGTTCTTGTACTGATGGACCAGGAATATCAGCAGGAGATCTTCGGAAACGTGCTCCTCCTTTACCAAGGGGACCAAAATACTACAAAAAAAAAAAAAAAAAAAAAAAAAAATTAATAAAAAAATATATATATATATATTTTAATGGACAAAATTAATTGTTAAAAGGAAAAAAAAATTTTTAATGGTTAAAAAAAAAAAAGAAAAAAAAATTTTAATGGACAAAATTAATTATTAAAAGGAAAAAAATTTTTTTTTTCCTTTTAACCATTAAAAAAATTTTTTTTCCTATTAATTTTTTTCTTTTTTTTTTTTTTTTATCTTACCTTCCAAAGGTAATAAGCCATAGCAGAAAGACCAATAGAGACAGGAGCCAAAGGAAGAAAAGGGGTAAGGAGATCCGTAAGAAGGATGGGACAAAGTGTATTCTCTAATGTTTCTTCCATATGCTTTTTGTTTTGGTCATTGTCTTTGAACAAAGGTTCAACTTTGCCTTGTACTTTCTCAGCGCCAATGAAGCAAGTTCCATAATCGTCGTTTTGTGTGCACTCAAAACAAGAATTAGGAACATTCTTCTCGCATGGAGGCTTTGCTTTCTCCATAATGTTTTTACTTTTGCTAAAAGCATATTCTATGCCCGAATCTACGCTACAATTAGGATGTACCTTATACTTTTTTTGTTCTTCTGCCATTACTTTCAATTGTTTTGCATATTCTTTAAGAAATAAACAACCCATCGTTTGTTCAAACGATGGGCCATTAACATGGCCCTTCTTTTGGTCATAAATGTGCTTTAACCCTGCAGCAAAAAATAAACAAGCTGCTTTATTTGTATGTTTTTCCTTATGGCCAAGTTTATTCCATTCCTCGTCGTTTTTGCAGTATTCGGCAATGTCCGATTCAGTCTGACCCTTCGTCATTTGTTCTAGAAGTTGCTTTAATGCATCCTTGGCATCACCTTCGATGTCGCCCTGATCATAAAAGAAGAAAAGAAAGAGAAAAAAAAATATATATGTATATGTATACACATATGTATACACATATGTGTATACATATACATATACATATATACATATATATACATATACATATATACATATACATATATACATATACATATATACATATACATATATACATATATATACATATACATATATACATATACATATATACATATACATATATATATGAATATATATATATATATATATATATATATATATAAACATATATGTTGTCGATATTATTGATATGGATTCGCTTACCCAAGATGGTTCTGTTCCATTTGCAATTGTTTGTCCTTTTTTGGTTCTGTAGTGTTGTTTGATTGCACATTGGACTTGAGTACAGAAAGATTCTATTTTATTTATTTTCTCTAGTGTTTTTTCCTGGTTGTTGTTGGGGTTGGATTGGTCGTTTTTTTCGAGCAATGACTCCAATTGGGGCTTTACTTTGTCTTTTTTATCCTTGCCAATTTGGCAAGAGCCAAAAGTGCTACTGTCTTGCCTCTTGCATTCAAAACAAGAATTAGTACTACCAGCTGGGCATGAATTTGCTCCATTCTTAGTGGCATTACTATTATGATCAAAAGCGAATTTTATTGCCTCTTCTAATTTTTTATTATCTAGGGGACATTGATCTGTTGATTTTGAAATTAATTGATCAGCATAAAGATTAAGTGCTGCGCACATCATAGTCCTTTTAAGTGGTCCATCATTCTTGGTCTGATCGTCTCTAATTTGAGAAATGTGTTTTAAACCTGAAGCAAAAAGCTTACAAGCTTTTTGCTTTGCTTTTTTTTCTCCTGGTGTGTCCTTTGACTTCGAACCGACGTTGTCGCAGTATTGCTTAAGTGCTGAATCATCATTCTTCTTAGACATTTCTTCAAGAAGCTTCTTTAATTCCTCTTCAACAACATTCTTTATTTCACTCTGATCATAAGAGAAGAAAAAAAAAAGAAAGAAAAAAATATATGTATATGTATACACATATGTATACACATATGTGTATACATATATATATACATATACATGTATACATATATGCATATATACATATATACATATGTATATATGTATATATATGTCCTTTCCTTTTTTTTTTTTTTTTCTTTTCTTTGTGTATGTAGTATGTTGGTTGTATGTTGGTTGTGTTGGTTGTGTTAGTATGTTGGTTCGTGTTAGTATGTTGGTTATGTTAGTATGTTGGTTGTGATAGTATGTTCGGTTGTGTTAGTATGTTGGTTGTGTTAGTATGTTGGTTATGTTAGTATGTTGGTTATGTTAGTATGTTGGTTATGTTAGTATGTTGTGTTGTGTTAGTATGTTGGTTATGTTAGTATGTTGGTTGTGTTGGTTGTGTTAGTATGTTGGTTATGTTAG